>NC_086317.1:283291825-283414325 GCF_036172605.1 Pelobates fuscus
CCCTTAAGACCGCAGCCAAATGTACAAGTTGTGATCCAAAAAAACGTAAACAAAACCTGGCATTTGCGCTATATGTCTGTCCAACCATAATTCACCTCTTTCATATTAAATGCACCCCCCATTATTATATATCATTTTATTCAGGGGAAACGGGGCTTTCGTTTAACATCAAATATTTAGGTATGGAACATAATTTAATATGAAAAAAATATTTAAAAATGGGAGAAAATAAGAATTTTTTAAATTTTTTTAGTTCTACGTGACATTCTAACTGTGAATGTCATAATACTGTTTGCTTTTACTGCAATACAATACACACATTTGTATTCAGCGATGTCTCGCGTGTAAAACAGTACCCCCTATGTTCAGGTTTTATGGTGTTTTGGGAAGTTACAGGGTCAAATATAGCGTGTTACATATTTCAGTTTTTTTACATTGAAATTCGCCAGATTGGTTACGTTGCCTTTGAGACCATATGGTAGCCCAGAAATAAGAATTACCCCCATGATGGCATACCATTTGCAAAAGTAGACAACCTAAGGTATTGCAAATTGAGTATGTCCAGTCTTTTTTAGTAGCCACTTGGTCACAAACACTGGCCAAAGTTAGTGTTAATATTTGAAAATGCAAAAAACTAATTTGAACGCAAATTTTGGCCAGTGTTTGTGACTAAGTGGCTACTAAAAAACTGAACATACCCTATTTGCAATACCCTGGGTTGTCTACTATTGCAAATGGTATGCCATCATGTGGATAATTTTCATTCCTGGGCTACCATACGGTCTCAAAGGCAACCTGGCGAATTTTAATGTGAAAAAACTGAAACGCAAACCTTATATTTGACTCTGTAACTTTTGAAAACACCATAAAACCTGTACATGAGGGGTACTGTTATACTCAGGAGACTTCGCTGAACACAAATATTAGTGTTTCAAAACAGTAAAACGTATCACAACAATTATATCGTCAGTGTAAGTGCCATTTGTGTGTGAAAAATGCAAAAAATGTCACTGTCACTGACGATATCGTCGTTGTAATATATTTTACTGTTTTGAAACACTAATATTTGTGTTCAGCGAAGTCTTCCGAGTAAAACAGTACCCCCCATGTACAGGTTTCATGGTGTCTTGGAAAGTTACAGAGTTAAATATAGTGCTAGACAATGTAATTCCCTGAACTTTTGGCCTGGGTTGGCAGGCAGGTCCTGCAAATTGTAATTAATAAAATGACCTAATTATGTAAAATTATTACATAAATATATGCGTAGAATTATTATATATATATGTGTGTATATATATATGTGTGTATATATATGTATATAATTTTTTTTAATTATTTTTATTTATATATAGGTATATACATAGTGATATATACGTATATACTTATGTATATAGATATATATATTATTTCGTTCTACATGTATTTTGATATCAATATATATATATTAATTTTAAAATACAGTTAGAACGAAATTACGCATGTTTATATATTTTTTATCTATTTTTTTTTTATTATTTTTTTATTATTTTTTTATTTATTTTTTTAACGTATTTATATATTTATTTATTTTTTATTATATATAAATATATATATAATGAAAATTATATATATATTTAATCAATATCATTGTACGTGTATTTTGATATTAATATATATATATAATTATGTATATATTAATATTAAAATACACGTAGACAGTGTATGCATATTTATGTATATGTGTGTATATGTGTGTATATATATAGTTAGATCATATATATAATAAATATATATATGATCTAAGTATATATAATTTATTTTTACACTGTTTTAACATTTTTAATTTTTTTTTCAGGCAGCAGGGGGAGTACCTGTCATTACAGGCACTCCCCCTGCTGGCAATGCCTTGGACGGCTATGCCGTCCATGTGATCGCGGGGTCCTCGCAAGGACCTCGCGATCACATGGCCCTGGGCGGCTGAAGAGGACGCAGGGGGACTCCCTGGGCTCCCAGGTAAGTCCCCCATACCGCGATCGCCGGCGTGGGATCGCCGGCGACCGGGTAAGTACATAAGATCGCAGGACGTACTATGACGTCCTGCGGCTTTTAGAGCCACCAAAATAAGGACGTCATAGTACGTCCTGCGGTCTTAAGGGGTTAAAGAAAAAAAAGCATAAAATGTACCTTGCAGCAACTATTTCACTGTAAGGGAAATATTATGCTTAGCCCTGCATTTTCTTTCATACATACCACTGTAATTAAACTTCATATTGATGTAAAAATGGTAAAGTGACCTGATCCAATACATAAGATTATCAAAAGATAAGGGTGCAAAGGTGATTATGATGAAGTAAGTATCATAACACTCCTGTCACTATGTACCTGTACACAGTTGCTTAAAAACTGCTGCTATAAAACTGAATATTTAGTGAGTGATATCAGAAAATGGATTTTTACTTTCTTCTTTGTCATCCAAACCATACAGCTTATGGCTGGCTGTTGATCTCAGCCAACCACAATACTTATGGGAAAGCATTGTGATTGGCTGATATCATCGATTCTGAGGTGGGGCCACATTCGAGGAGCACCGCACGGCACTGCACGGCCCTGGAAAATGAGAGTAAATCACATTTCTTACATGATGTAAGGGGTGCGACCACCTAGGCAAAATGTTGGCAGCACTGTGCCGAAAGAAGATTGTGATGTCCCGTAGCGTACCGATCCTATTTTTTTTAAATTGTGGTGTGAATGTTGCCGTTTTCTGCCTGTGTTATTAATACTGCAGTTGCTTTGTATTGTTGTATTTGTGCGTATATGAGCTATTATATTGTATATGTTCAGGAGTAGTTTGTGGTATCATGTATGTTACCTATGAATGTGGGCTGTGTATGAGGGCTGCTTGTGGAATTGCGTGTGTGGATGGATGTGTCACATTGTGTGTTTGGTAGTGTGTGTATGTGTGAGGCTGTTTGGGGTATTGCATGTGAGAGGCTGCATGCGGGGTTGTGTGCATGTATGTGGATTGTTAGTGGTGTGTGTATGTTTGTGTGTGGGCTGTTCATAAGATTTGTATGAGGTGGGGGCTTATTATGCATTTCTGTGTACATCTAGTAGTGTGGGTGGCTTCCCTGGGGTCCAGTGAGGACCAGGCTGGCTAGGTACAGCTCAATGACAGCAACTGCGGGCTGCTCTACTACAGTGTGGATTCCCATTCACAAGTGCTGGGAGGAAGTGATCAGAGATCACTAGCTCTATGTACTTCAATGCGTAAATTAAGGATTGTTCTTCACCACCTGTTCGTATTAGCAGATATTTGAAGTTTCACTGGGATTCCTGATAGGCCAGAGCCTATTTGGCTCTTGCAGCCTTGAGTGCTGTGCAAAGACACCTCGAGTGCCGTGCATGGCACACGTGCCATGGGTTGCCTATCTCTGACCTAGACAGTGGTTTTAGAACTATAGTGTCAGGAATACAAGTTTGTGTATTGTATAGTGCTCCTTCTACATCCATTGTTATTAGTGAATAACTTTGTATCGTTTTCTTTACACCTGACCTGCAAAGGTGTTCCCTGTTTTTTGAAAATTATATCACGTCATTACTATTTTCACTTCTAAATACTGCTCTATGTGTTATATTTTGTGAATGTACTAGATGTTCATTGTTTCTTCTTTTCCTGCACTTACTATTACCTTCCTTTTTTTTCTTACATTGTTGTGTTTTTGTTTTTTTTCTGGTCTTGATATGTAACCTTGAATAAAAAAAAATCTTATACTAAACTATGTATAGTGCTCTCAGTGACCAGATAGCAACTGTGATAAGGCTACTGTGAACCGATTTTGTACTTCTCTCTTCTGATGCCAAAGACTACACTTCTTGATGGTACCCCTTTTTGTTTTTCAAAGGTGCTCTCAGCTTTACAAGTGATTATTTTTCTAATTTTATTGTATTACCTACATAAAGCATTTATATAGGGTCAATGTGCCTGCTGGAGTGTCTATTAAAGCCAAACAGCAAGCCTTTAACCCCTTAAGGACACATGACACGTGTGACAGGTCATGATTCCCTTTTATTCCAGAAGCTTGGTCCTTAAGGGGTTAGAGGTTGGAACGGTTATGGTGGAGAGAGTACTTTTTCTTTCGTCGTAAGGTGACTTGTAACTGGAATGAATCACTGCAGCTATAACACTGTCACCTGAAATGGATATAACAGGAATACGTTTAACTTTCTCCATTGTAGTATCAGTTTCATGCAACTTGTGTGTGGACTTGAAATTGAAATGAAAATGACTGCACATTGTATGGGTCATAATACTGTATATAAACTGACTGTAGTCTTAGAATGGCTGCTATCAACCTATAAATCAGTTCCACTCTTTATGTGACGAGATCGGACACCCCAGACCAGAATGAGAGGCTCCTGGTAGGTGTAGCCAATTTCAGGTCAGGGTGGAGTTTCCAGCTCCTGACATTTCCTTTGAAAGTCTAGCACCTTTAATTATTCTCTATACCTATTTGAATAAGTGCCATAGAAGGCACACGCTATTTTGGTGTTTTCTCAACATCTGGCATTTTGGTTTACATCCTCTCTATGATTTATTACATTAAATTGTGCTTGCTTTCTTTGGAAATTTACACCATGTGGATTTATTTTTGTGTGGAGGAGTTTTTTCCCTTGGGAAGATTGGGTAAATATAAATGTACTTTTTAATTTACTTGTTCCTTGCATGTGTTTAAAGGAACACTTCAGAATTAAAAGCCAATATTTGATCTAACGTCGGAGTGTTTCTTAAAGCACATGGGTGACAGGTGCCCCCACTATACAACAAAATAATAAAGATTACTTACTTTTTTATTCAGTGGTGAAATCCATCTCACCGCTGTTCCACTCTACCCCAGGGAGACTGTTGGTGATAACAGTCTCCTTCCTGCTCAGACAAATCGGTGCATACACGCAGTGGCGTAGCGAGGGGGGGTGGAGGGGACTGCCCATGGCGGCACCTTTTGGGGGGGCATCAGACAAGGCCGGCACTACCATCCTAATGGAGCAATGACGTCCGTGTGACCGGCGGAAGCACATAAAACCACTCTCCGGACGGTCACTCTCTCTTACCCCTCCAGATGCGCCGGCCAAATGAGGCGAAGTGAAAGGCTCAGAGGGGATGTGAGCTGCGAGGAGCGACAGCGGTTCGCGGCCAATCACTTTATGTAAAGGGCTGCTGTGCTGGGATAGATGAATTCATATCCCAGCGGCCAAGGGTTGTGAAGAGAGAAGGCTGGTCAGTTTCACTGGACAGCAACACCTGGCCACTGGTCGGAACTTGTTTAATTTATATATCATTTAAAAAAAAAAAAAGATAAGTGTATATAAGCTAGTGAGTTTGTGTAACAGCCCCAGTGTGTAAGTGTTAGTGTGTGTGTGTTTGTTTCAGTAAGTGTGGGTTTGTTTCAGTGTGTGTCTGTCAGCTAATGTTTACAGAGAAAGGATTGGGGGCACACCCGAGACCTGCATTTTGCATGAAAGGTGCTGCCGCAGTGACCAAACTTCATAAATGAGAAAATAAATAGTTGCGGCGCACTCAGACTACAAAAAATATAATACAAAGAAGGCTACTAAAATGCCTATCTAAGAATAAATATGGGGATTTGGTTCCACCATATGGCCATATGTTGTTAAGCCCACCACTACTTTCAAAGTACCCCAATATCGGTGGGTCCTACGCTAAAATGTGGGGGACAAATTAAATAGTACTAGTGTTAAAAATAAAAGGTGTTAAATTAAATCCTAGTAAGAGCATAGTGAGTATACACAAATAAGTGATGAAAGCAATTAAAAACAGTGTTAAAACTTAACAATTAACGTGTTGGTGCTAAAATTAGTATACTCACTATTGCAGATTATATCTGTGCTGTGTATGTGTATATATTAAAGGAACAGTATAGGGTCAGGAACACAAACATATTCCTGGCCTTATAGTGTTAAAAATACATGTAGGGTCCCTGGCCCCCTTTTGCCCCCCTTAACGCAGTTAAGGCGTACTATGCCGCCCTGCACACTACGGGCTTAAACACTGTTAGGGCGGCATGGTTCACCCTAATGACCGTTAGTCCCTCTGGCCAGACAAACTTTCCTGGCCGGACAATCCTCGTTCCTGGTCTGGGGGGACTGCCTGATATGCCAGGCAGTTCCCCTGCTGACAGTCTGGCCCTCGCGGGCCATGTGATCGTGAGGGTCTCGCAATCACATGGCTGTCTGCAGCTCTGCCTTAAGAGGGGACTACCTGAGATGTCAAGCAGTGAACCAAAGTGGAAAAACTTTTTTAAGATTTAAAGTTTTTAAAAATATATGATACAGGTAATATATATGTATAATATATTATAAGTTAATTAAAGCATGTAACTAATATATTATACATATATAATACATATATAATACATCATTTCATTGTTAATGTATTTTGACATTAATACATATTATTTATTTATTTATATATTTTATTTATTTATAAAATATTTTACCAGGAAACATTAAGATTTCTCTCGTTTTCAAGTATGTCCTGGGTACATATATTAATATCAGAATACAATTAGACGTTTTGTAATTTTTTTAGTTGTGTATTGAGAGGGGGGCAGCAAAATCAGAGTTCGCCCCAGGCGGAAAAATCTCTAGCTACGCCACTGCATACACAGCAATTGCTACAAATGTGCCAATCAAATAATTGAAGTGCTTTAGGGGTGTGAAGTTTCTTTCATGCTTTATCTATTAATTGCATTAGAAGCGGAGTTCCTTAAGAAATGTCTATACTAACTGAAAATTATGTTTGTAAATTAGTTTTGTATCATTATTTTTATTTTTATTGCACCAACCTTTATAGGAATAAACAAACTACATCTATAATCTACAGTGTGTTGAGACATTACATGAATAAAGGAATATAGCAACAAAACGTCCTTAGCTTCAAGGGACACTATAGTCACCAGAACAACTACAGCTTAAAGGACCACTCTTCCAACCCAACCCCAACCTCCCCCCCCCCACAGTTTAGTAGATATACCCCCATGAATACATGCATGGATATAATAAACAGGAAAGTATTAGCGCTATTTGAGTAGTGTATATTTTATCATTTCTATATATGTCAGATATAAGTAGCTGCTATATCACTGTGAATATCTTTTAAACAGAAGTGGTAAAAAATAGAAAGGAGTACCGGTGAAGCGCTTATGTGTAAATTGAAACAGATATGGAGAGATCCAAATACATGTGGGTATACCTTTAAATATACCTTTAAATAATACTATTTCTTTTTGCGTTGCCAACAATTTTGTGTCTAGCTTTAAACAAAACACAAAGAGATACATAACATAATGCAAACTGTATTTTAAAGGAAAAAGATTTTTTAGATAAATGCCAATTGGCAACTCACACTTTTCTGAGCTTTTAATCTAGCTCAGATTCTTGCGCCTTAGGGTCTGTTTAAGCGACCCTCTCCGTTCTTCGTATTTCTGCGATCCAATCCTATGTAGATATAGAAGGGAATATATAGTGCAGTGTTGTCTGTGCTATAAATGGTATATACAATAATATATAGTTAAGTGGAATGCACTGTGGAACGCACAGCCCCGAAAAAGCCAAAACCGGAAGTGACATATCGGCTTACAATGAGGAAGTAAACAGACCCAAAGGAGGCTTGCAACGCAGGGTATCTCCGTTTCTATGGAGAATACCCGCGAAAATTCAAGCCCACACAGCTGAATCTACAATCAAGAAGGATATTTAAAGCAGGAAAGAGGTCCACAGGAGCAACACAGATTTTTCCAGCTGAAGAAGCTCTTTGGCGAAACGCGTTCTGGAGCAAAAGTGAGCAAAGAGACTTTTTTGGACTTTTAGTCGAATAAGTGTTATATTTTAAAGATTTTTTACTATTATTGAATCAATTTTAATAGAGTCAATAAATAATTTACTTTTATACACTTATGGCTTGTTCCTGCTGATATAAAGAAGGAATGTGGTCCTTAATCACATATACGCATTGAAGTGAGCCTAAATACCGGCTCTGGGTTTGTGAGTAAAAAATTCACTATTTTATATACCACTTATAGCACAGACAATACTGCACTATATATCCCCTTCTATACCTATATAGGATTGGATCGCAAAAATACGAAGAAGGGAGAGGGCCGCCTAAACAGACCGTAAGGCGCAAGAATCTGAGCTAGATTAAATAGCTCAGAAAAGTGTGAGTTGCCAATTGGCATTTCTCTATAAAATCTTTTTCCTTTAACTAACTACAGTTTGCACTATGTTGTGTATCTTTCTGTGTTTTGTTTAAAGGTAGACACCAAATTGTTGGCTATGCAAAAAGAAAATATTGTTTAAAGGTATACCCACGTATACCCACGTATACATGCTTATGTTTATGTATTTGGGAGTATCATCTCAAATAGATTACAAAAGCTGCAGTTCTTATGACTGCAGCCTTTGTAAGTTTCTCCCCCTTTCCTCCCAGAAGAGACTTTAAGTTCACAGGGAAATAACCAATCCTCCGACTTGGTCCCCCATGCACGCGCGATCCGTCAAGCTGAAGTGCTTTTGGGGTGTGGAGTGGACCTTTAAAGCAGTTGTTTTGGAGAGTATAGTATGTCCATGCTGACATTTTCATGTAAACACTGCATTTACAAAAAAAGTTGCATTTTTACAGCACAGTGTGTTTATTGAAATGTTCTTATCTCTTGTTCTGTTAAAGGAACACTCCAAGCACCATAACAACCACAGGCTATGTTTTAACTGTTAACACATGTCTTTATCAACTTGACAGAAAATTGTGTTACAACATGAAACGTATCTGTAGAGTTCGGCTATTTAAATAGACAGTCATATAATTAGCTTCTGTTTTATGCAATTTCACTGAGCTAAGTCTGGAGTATGTGCAACCTGTGAATATGTGCTGCTCCATACTTTGGATCCCAGTGTAAGTAGTCACACTGTTTTTCCATCCATTCATAGAGCCAGAAGCTCCTAATAGAAGCATCCACTTGCTCTCCTGAGATAAAGCCCGCAGTACACGGTCAGCTTATTGCCTAAGTGTATAAGTTCTCAACCAATGAGGTTAGTGCTGCACTGCCAGGCTAAGCTAAGGCAGACCCTAGGTAGGAAGTAAAACTATTAGAACACAGTGCACTCTACTATAGTGTGATAAAGTGGCTATGGTGCTTTGATCATTTAATCACAGACAGGAATCTGCGGTAGTCTCTAGCAGGCAATAAACAGAGCAGGAGATACAAAATTCTAAATTAAACTCTCAGTCTGTTAAAGGAAGTTAATTTTGTTTAACTCTTTTCAGGAAGTGTGCAGGTAGGCTGTGTGACTGCTGCATAAACAAAGTGATTTTGCTCCACACACACATAGATACACATAAAGTGTCAAACTGACAAACAGCTGGAGACGCACGCAGTCAGATCCAAATAAAGCAGATCCCCTGCCTCTTCCCTCCACAGTAACTCGCCACAAATATCATAAATATCATATTGCCTGTATCCTTTACTCCCCCAAAGGCAGTCCCACCTTGCCATGTATTACAGCATGCGATTCCCTCCTTGTTTACATACTGGCTCACATCTAAACCTCAGCTGCCAGTTAGAGCAGCTCCATGGTAACGCTGGAGGACAGTGAGGTGCTCTGCAGGCTCCTATATAATAAGTCACCCACTTTGATGACACTGGTCAATGCAGTCTGGTTTAGGGAGATATAGCTATCTTCGCAATTGGACCAATACATTCTATAGGGCCCTGTTTGGGGTCCTAAGCTGGATCAGGCCCCATACCAGGGTACTGTGTGTAATCCTCTGATACAGACACTGGTGCATTGGTCCCACTTTAGAGAGTGTGCGAACATGCAGTAAATGCACTCTGCTGCCCATACACAGAAAATTCATGAGGTGTTCTTGCAGAGGCTGAGTGCCCTAAGCTCAAAGCATAGCACAAGTGCATATCAAGAAATTTTTGGTGTCCCCAGAAGCAAGATACCATGGAACAAGACTGGGACAAGAGTTACAAATCAGGACCTTTCCACCACATTTAGGACTGTTGGTTGATATGTTTACATATGCACAGATTAATACACGGTCAGTCTTTATATCTTTTGCTTCCCCCAGCCATTCACGTACTTGTATTGATCACAGTATGCTACATACAAATAAACAGCATATGTAAATGTAGTTAATAGTGGGTGTGTCTATATTGAACCCACCAATCCTGTGTTGGCTGAGAATGATCAGAGCAAACCAAACATTATGTTAACTATGATATGATAACGATGCCCGCGGTGTTCTTTGCCCCTTGCACCACATTGCACAGTGCAGCTATTAACACACTTACCAGCTTTGCAAAAATTTAGAGTGAATTTAGGGAACGTGCTGTTAGCAAAAGAGGTAGATCTCAGGCAGAGATTTTGCCATCATGGATATTCCTGAGCTTAATAGCATGAAAAAATTTGAAATCCTTGCCCTTGTAGGGGAAGGATCATACGGAATGGTGTTTAAGGGCAGAAACATTGAAACAAAAGAAATTGTGGCCCTAAAGAAATTTAAAGACAGTAGGGATCTCGAAGAAGCACTGCTAGAGCTGCAAATGCTTCAATCTTTGAAACATGAAAACATAGTTGAGTTTAAAGAAGCATTTAGAAGTAAGGAAGAATTATACATTATATTAGAGTATATTGAAAAATCTATGATTGACGTGCTACAACAAATGCCTAATGGAGTTCCAGCAGATAAAATTAACAACTATTCATACCAGTTGATAAAGGCAATAGACTGGTGCCACAAAAATAATATTGTACATAGAGATCTGAAACCAGATAATGTTTTAATTAGTGAAAATAACACCATCAAACTCTGTGACTTTGGGCTTGCAAGAAAAATGTCAGAGATCAGCAATGTCCAAAACTCCTATGTGGCAACTCGGTGGTACCGATCCCCAGAGATCATTGTCGGGGCACCATATGGAAAAGCAGCTGATATGTGGTCAGTAGGCTGCATCATAGGAGAACTCAGTGATGGGAAGACACTGTTTCCTGGCAAAAGTCATAGTGATCAGCTTTTGGCAATACAGAAAGTTTTAGGACCACTACCAACAGAACAGCAGATTATCTTCCACAAAAATCCTTTTTTCTATGGAACGTCCTTCCCAGCCGTAAGCAGCTCTAACTCTTTGGAAAACAGATACCAGGGCGTTATAAGCAGTACTTTATTTGATCTCCTGAAGAATTTGTTGCAACTTAGACCATCTGAAAGATGCCTGTCAGAAGAGTGTTTGAAACACCCAGTATTTTGTCTGCAGAGACTCTTGGGTCAACTTGACAGGACAGTTTCAAGGCAATAACAATTTTTTAAAAACTGAACTCTCAGAAAAATGCCCTTTCAAGCCAGCAGAAAATGTGCAAACAATCTTTCCATCAGACACCCAGAGCACATGGAAAATATGTACAAAATATCTCTGCTAAGCCAGTACATGTAAAAAAAACACTGATTTAGGACTAACTGTTGAGAAGTGCATTACAACAAGGGCCAGAAGCCAACCATTACCATATGCACAAGCCCAACATCACCCACTGAGCAGATCTGTTATATTATCTCACAAAAACTACATTAAGAGATCTACGGTGATCCATCCACTTATTTTAGATTAAGACCTCAGCAGAGGAGGACCTCTTTTAGATGAAGAAAAGAACCAGAGAGCCAATTCTGAATGACTTCAACAGACGTGATTATTAGCTGAGAATTCAGCATGTCCATCAAAGCTAACATTAGATAAATGGTGATTTGCTAAAAATAATTACAAATAAGTACATATAACTCTATGTTGGTTTGTGCATGTGTAATTTGCTTATGAGTTAAATTACTGTGCTTTTCATTATTCAGACATGGCCACTATATGTTTGTACATTTGTGCAGCTTCCACTAAAAGCTGCAATTTAATATTTTTGGACAAGATTTTCAAATTATTTTTTAAAAATATTAAAATATCTAAATATTTATCAATACATATTCAAATTATCAAAACTTTAAAAGTGTATCTAAAAATATTTAATAATATGAAATCTTATCCAAAAATATTAAATCAAGCCAAAAATAGAGTGTGATACGGAAGCTGTTATAACAAGTTCACATAAACGAATAATTGCTCCTAAAGCAACATATATATATAAAAAGCAACAAATATATAATTTATCATAAGGATAAATTATAGACTTTCGATAATTGATTTAGGAGATGTTAATATATTTTTGATTCTGTATTGTGAAAATTGGCCATATTTTTTCCCGTAATAGGGTGTGTGATCTTCACATGGTCACTATTTAGGATAGCTGATATGCTAGTAGATAAGCCATTTGTATCAGATTTGTAATCGTATTATAACAGCATTAGATATTTTGTTTTGGTTTTTAATTAATAAAAGCTACATGTCCCCAGGAATTACCTAGTATGAGGATCCATGGCAATCTCTGCTTACTGTCCCAAGCACTTCTGCACTGCTTAGAGACAGAGCAATTACTCAACATACAAGGAAGTTACAGGGAAGGGAATTAACTGCTCTCCATCTAAGTCAGTCAGCAGTGGCTCAAAAAGGTTGCAGATCACTATGGTAAGTGATATGCAGCCCGTGTGACAATAATAGTACGTCTAGCAGGCATAGGCAACCTTCGGCACTCCAGATGTTTTGGACTACACCTCCCATGATGCTTTGCCAGGATTATGGGTGCAAGAGCATCATGGGGGATGTAGTCCACAACATCTGGAGTGCCGAAGGTTGCCTATCCCTGGTAGTGGGTAACTTCACGTGGCTAAGAGTCATTAGAGTTGCAGTCAACAACATATTGGGTGCAGATAGCCATCTATGTTTATACCCCTGTCCAAGTCCACATAACCTTAACCATAATTTCCCAATACCCTAATGTTTCCTCTTAACCATTATCCTAGTGTTTCTTCTTAAATGTAACTGTTAAAGAAGTACTCTAAGCACCATAACCACTACATTTTGTTTTAGATTTTATATTGTCTGTAGTAATCTGGCATATCTCCCTGGTAGTTATTCAAATTGTTTTTGAGATTGGAGTTGAAAGAACTAACATAGAACATTGGAGGCAAAGATGGGGACATTAACATGAAGAAGAGCTTTAGTGACATTTTGAGAAGGGGATACTGTGGCATGCTGGGGATGAACAGAGGATACGGTCACATTGGAAATGAGAAGCGGGATACAGAACCCATTACCGTATTCTATCTATTTCATTCCAAACATGACCATATTACCTTCTCATTCCCAGCATGACAGTATTCCCTTCTCATTCCCAGAGTGACCATATCCATTTCTAGAAGTGTTACTTACTCCAAACTTCATGTACATGCCAGTGTTCCTATCTCCCTCTGCCCATTCAATGTCACAGTTTAGCTCTCAACATAAATGTTACCACCACCCTCCTCGTATCTGTATCACATTTAGCATATTGCAGATTCAAAAACAGAAGATGCAGGAATGGGCATCTGAATCCCAAACCTCAGGAACTGCATCCAAAATTACTACCTCATTGACTAAGGGAAACAGTAAGGGAATGCAGCTTGTTTTAGCAAAATTGGGGCTAAAGAGGGTCATAAGTAGGTTTGATCCCCTAAACGAGCTTGTCAATGGTTTTACTCTTTCAAAGTTAAAAAACTACCATTGGAATATGGGGACCCACAAGATAGCCCCCAAGCCATATCAGGGCTCGCAGGACTGTGCATCTGCTTCCAAAAGCGACATTCAAATGATGCTGGCAGGCCTCCAACACAACCTAAGGCAGATGTAGGAAGCAGATCTGGTGACGCTCACTATCAAAGTGCAAGCGGTAACTGCACGCACTCAAGCGACAGAGGACGAAGTAACAGATCTGAGACAGAGCCTCCATACAGTGGAAAACAGTATACAACAACTGCAATCCACACAAGCAAATATGGCCAGACAAATAAACATACGTGACAACAGGGGCAGACGCAAGAACCTCAAGATCAGAGGGGTAAAGGAGTCAATACCATTGGAAGAGCTACCTAATTTTATTAGATGTCTAGTGGCCACAGTGTTGCCAGTAAGACAGGCAAAAACCTTTGGATTAAACGAGGTATACAGAATCTCTAAATCCCCAAAAGCTCCTCATGCAGCTCCTCAGGACCTCATATTGTGATGCCACACAATGTCCAACAAGCTGGCACTGCCAGCTGCATTATGTGGAAATACACCCTATGACTTTGAAACATGCAAACTTTCCTTTTTCAGGACTTAAGAAGGCAACGTTAATGTGGCGCAAAACTATGCAACCCTTAACCCATCCCTTCCACGCAGCAGGAATCCCTTACAAATGGGCGACACCAGTGACGCTCGGGGTAACAAAAGATGGACAAGATTACAAGGCCACTGACCCTAAGGATGGCCCAGCACTGCTGGCGATGCTGGGACTCCCCCAACATTCTGAGAACTTAACACAACCACCCAGCCCCCAACCCCAGACTGCACGCACCACGGCGAACTTCGCACCCGGAGAGAAAAGGGGAGCCAAGACTCAAGCCAACTCCCACCAGCTACATCAGCCTCTCAATATGACCACACTGATATGCTCCTATGCAGGTTGTACCCCGTTACCCCTCCCTCATCACCCCAGGGTAACGGGGTACAACCTGCATAGGAGCCCAACCTCCCTAAATTGCACCACACAATCAAATAGAGAAACCTACCCTCATGCCGGCACCCTACCAGCCCAGATAGGCTATGTAATGCACCCAAGCTCCTACATGAATGAACATATACACCTAGAATCTCACAAAACTACTACACGTCACCATCAAACCTAGTCCAGCTTAATTAAAGCAACATTCACTAGAAAACAGCACACTGTAAACCGAATTGGCCTCCGCCAAGCCAACCAATAACCTCCACGGAACAGTGACCTAGTCACTACATAGAACCCAACAGTGACACACACTTACAGATCTCAGATTAGAACTCAGATTAGACTACACTCATAGAAAACACTTAACCACCACGACCCAGGCACCTTTACTCTATTGGCTTTCCGGTTTATCAAGTGGAGTGCTGATATACTCACCTAGACGAGTGGCCCACACTCCCCCTAAATCTAGTCACACACCTGACTATAACCTATCAGTTCGTATTATAAAATTTAGCGAATTGTACCACCAGGCTGTCTTGTATTGTATATGTCATGTTATTATGTTACGTGGAAGTGCTGTTGTGGCTCTACACATGGGAGGGCTGGCAGCCTTTGGCCTGGGGGGCAAATCCAGTCAAGTGGCCCATTGCACCAAGAGGAGAGTAAAAACACCTTTCCCATGTGATTGAAAGGAGGGGCAGGGGGAGCAGTCACCTAAACAGACACTCAATGACAAGCACACACACACTTGCTGATTTGGCGCACACTAAAAAACACAAACTCACTGACAGGCACACGCACACACTCACTGACAGGCACACAGACACACACAGAAAGACACACTGTTACAGGCATACTGACTCAGACAGACAGACATACTGACACACACACACACACACACAGGCATACTGGCTGACATACACACACACAAACTGGCACACACAGAGACATACTTGCACGCACACACAGACATACTGGCGCACACACACACAGACATACTGACACACACACACACAGACATACTGACACACACATACACCCAAACTTTACACTTTTAAAACCAGTAGACCGTGGCTGAGTAAAGGGACAGGGCTGTAGTGGGGGACAGGGGCTGTAGTGGAGGGTATAAACTGTAATTGGGGGGTTTAGGAAATGTAGGGGGGGATAGGGGCTTAAGTAGGTTGATGGCTACAATTTGGGAAAGGGGTTGTGGTGTGGGTGATATGGGTTGTAATTGGGGGAAGAGGAGCTGTAGTGGGGATGTTATGGGGCTGTAGTGGGAGACATGGGGCTGAGAAAGGGGGCAGGAGCTGAGAGGGGGAAAAAAGGAGCAGGGAAAGGGTGGGACAGAGCCTTACTAAGGGACCAGAACCTGACTAAGGGACAGGGAATGGCTGAGGAGGGGGACAGGGATTGAGGAGGGGGGGAAGGGGCTGAGGAGGGGAATACAAAAAAAACTAAAGTGTATTTCCCCCTCCCTGAGTCTTACCTTAAGCCAGGTGATGTCAGGGGGAGGGGGCGTGGCTTCCTCTGCTCTTCTCCCAGACTCCCCAGCGGTCCTGGGAGAAGAGCAGTGAAAGTCACGCCCCCTCCTCCTGACATCATCAGGAGAGGCCGGCCGACTCCACTGACTGCAGGCTACAGGAAGAGTGAGGTAAGTTGAAAAATCTGAGTCCTCAGCCAGAGGCAGGGGATTCAGATTTTAATTTTTTTGCTGGATGTGGGCAGCCCTGGCCCCTGGGTTTAGCCAATTGCCTCCCTGCCCCCCTTCCCAGCCCGCCCCTGGCTCTACACGTCAGTTTGTTATTCACTTGCTCGAAAAATAAAGAATAATAAAAAAAAAAAAACATTACCTGTGTTCGCCCCTTTCTTACACAAGATGTTGCTAAGGAGCTTGCTCTGGTAATCTCTTGCTATGATTACTGTAAGTCTCTCCTGATTGGTCTCTCCAGAAACCAGACAGCCTCGCCACAGTCTGTAATGAATGCTACCGCAAGGCTGATTTTTCTCTCCTGTCACTCCTCTCACACCTTGCCCCTCTGTCAATCCTTGCATTGGCTTCCTGTATCCTATAGAAGTCAATTAAAAATACTAACCCTGGCCTATAAAGCTTTAATCAACTCTAGCCCCCACTACATTTCTTCACTAATTCGCTATGTACGCCTCTTCTTGGTCTCTCCACTCTGCTACGTGTACCCCTACTGCTAACTTGTGCTTCCAGGACTTCCTTTTCTTTGGAACAGCCTGCCTCCCCCATCAGACTCTCTCCAAGTCTTCACTTGCACAAGCAGACCCTCAAAAACTCATCTCTTCTGAAAAGCTTATGGCATCCCAGAGTAATTTCTATTTCACAATCCTGTTTCTTGTGCTCTCTCTTAAAGGGGCACACTCCACTCTCACCTTCCAGATATGCTACATTTCTTTCTTGTTGTTTGTCTGCAATCCCCTTGTTTGGCTTGTAAAGAAAGTGTAACACAACTGCAGATTTAATTTGGGAGTATATCTTTAAAAAAAAAAAGTGTTAGCAATTCTTGGAAAGTTGAGTGTCCTTGTTTATTATAATAAGACAAATAATAAAGTCCAACTTTAATAATCAGGAGAGCCATTGGAGTGAATTAGTGAATTTGCTGAAATTCCAGAAATGCAATGTTTAGCAGAGGGTTCCCAACATTAGTTGAAGCAGTAAAATAATTTACTGAATTGAATTGAAACAGGTAGCAACTTCTACAATTGTATGGTATACAATTGGATACAAGTAACAGCACCAGTCTTAGCAAGCAGCAAGTTGAAGGAGAGTTGAAACAAAATAACAGAGTTAGAGGACAATTAAAATGTAGCTTGCTTTAAGTAATATAATTATTTGCATGCTTAGCGAAGTCCACGCACTTGAGAATGGTAAATGAACAGTCCAAGTCAATGGAGTCAATGGAGTAGACAAATCAGAGTGGTCAGTTAGAATTTCTGAGTCAAATCGTTGGAGAAAGTAGCAAGGTAGTAGAAAAGTCCGGGTCAGGCGTGGAGAGAGCAGCAAGGTCAGTAATTAGTCCGGTTCGGTACACAGTTATCAAGAATATAGTAGCTTAGTCTGCAACGATCTGTAGGTAAGAACGAAATTGTCTAAGCATCTTACCTAACGTGTGGTTCCCTTTTGAGGTGTAGAGTATAAACGTCATTAACGAGGGACGGAGTCTGAGGTTGAGGGAATCCCGGAAGTAACTCAGAGGAATTGGTTGCAAGTAAGACCTGATACCACCACTCTGCCCTTCCTTTCTGGTTTTTTTTACCCCACCTCTATTAGATTGTAAGCTTGTTTTAACTGGGTCCTCATGAACTGAATGTTCCTGTAACAATTTGTAATTGTCTCATTTATTGTTAAATTCCCCCCCTTTATAATATTGTAAAGCGCTGCAGAATGCGTTGGCACTGCATAACTGCCAGTAATAATAGCATATTATGTATTTTGAACAGCCCATATACATCTGCTATGCTGCTATGTGTTTGTTGAGCTGGCTACATTAGATATATTTCAAGGTTTTGTTTTGTTTTTTCTTTTTATTGTGGCTTAGCAATTTTCCAGTTTTTTATTTCCTTAATATTATTGCTGTATTAAGAAGGATTTAATTTAGAAATCCTCTACCATGTTATTTCAGTTAGTAAGCAGTAATGGAAAGAAACCACTGAGCACCACCCCTTAATCTTCTAAGCTTTCAGAGAACTTTAATAGTTTCTCTCCTGAGCTAAGCTAGGTAACTGAGGCAGCTGATCGCGCTCACCTAATGAGCTAAGCTATGCACATAGGGTCTTGGTTCAGCGCTGAGAGCTTGAGGCTGAGAGGAGGCAGGGAGCATAGCCCAGCATTATATAATAATTTTTTTTTAAAGGAGACATATCTCCAGAGCCCCCTCGTGCATGGATCCCAGTGGGACAATGGCCCAGCACTTTGAAAGGGGTGGCATTTTGTCATGCCTGTACACTTTAACTAGTCTGTTGTACAATGAAGAGAGGGCCTAGGAGTCGCATCTGCCACCTCCAGCAGATGGTGCTCATGAGCAGTGAGAGCATTGGGTTGCGAAGGCAATGCTCTGGATGGCACTCGATGCATGCAATGGCAACCCGTGGCTATCAAGAGAAGAGGACCTGCTGCTGGAGGTAAAAGATAAGACGCCTGGGTTCTCTCTTCAGTATCCCAACAGCAAGCTCCACTGTGCTACCGGACAACCAGGTAAAAGAGTCTACAGGTAAGAGGAAGGGAGGGGAGAATAAGCCCAGTCAATTTTTAAAAATTGCACATCCACCAAGCACTTTTCCAACACACACACTGCACGCACTACAAAGAAAGACACTGCATGCACTACACAGACACTGCATCTATTACACTGCATTTGCTAAACACGGACACTACATTCTTTGCACACACAGCATGCGCTATACACACTACATACACGAGACACACACACTCTGCATCTATTATACTGTACACACACACACTGTATCCACTACACACACTGTATCCACTACACACACTTTGCATCCACTATACACACAAAATGCATTCACTACACACACTGCATAAAATACACACATTACATCCACTACAAAAACACAGACACTGCAAAACATAATGGATGTGAGTGTGTTGTCGTGGGAATGGTTTTGTAGGTGGGGCGGGCCATGCAGCATTTCATCCTTAGACCCAGGCAGCAAAAAGTCTTGGACTGGCCCTGCATATCTCTGTGAGCTTTTGAGTATAAGTTACATCAGTTTACAAACTGTGATATAAACCATGCATGTGGGTTTCAGTATGCTGTGTTTGCTACAGACGCATATTCCTGCCATTGATTATTGAATAGTGTATTGGCAGAGCATTCTAAATAATAAAACAACAAATGGTCCTACAAGGTGAGAGTGCAGACAGGTGGGTTCCCCCCCAACACCAGACATATAATAAATCACCAGCTTAAATGGACTTAAATACGGTACTTCATCAAATGAATTAAAATGCGACCTTTATTCAAAATCAACATTAAAAAAGGACACAATGTGCATGCACAAAGGAACTGGATGCTAACGTATTTTGTACCATGTGAAGTACTTCCTCAGAGACTCTCTTTTAGCATTTAATTTCTGAATGCAGGACCCGACACTGGTGATGTATTGTCCATTTTCCTGTCACAACACACTTCCTGGAAGGACAATGATTTACTTAGGAATAATTCCATTGGTGGTTTTTCAGTCATTTATCATCATTACCATGAGTAGATGTTTATTTGAGATACAGTAAAAGAAAGGCCTTCTTATTTATATTCTCAGTAGTAAGATTTTTAAATCATTATGTATTGTTTTTGAATTAGCACGTTATTGAATTAGTGCCAGCATAAGTGGGAGATTTATCAAAGTGCTACTGATAATTTTATATCTAAGTTTTTAGCAAATATTTGGTGCAGTTTATTAAACCTGATAGATCTTTTTTTTTTTTTTAATCATTTGTTTGGTTTTTTTTTTGCTCCCTAACAATCATTTTTAATATACACTTTTTTTTTCAGCAACACAACAGATTAATGAATTTTTACAGCATTTTTGTCACTGAAGAGAGACAGAACTTTTTCCACCACTGTAAATTTGTTGGTCTTATGAGATGGATAGTTTCTGCAAAGCCTTGAAGAATTTACTATAAGAAAACACTTTAAGGATCACTTTAATAAATATGATCAAAATAATAATAAATTTAACTCTCACTTTTTAGAACGCTTTGATAAATATTCTTCTGTGTCGGTATATGTGACTTGCAGAGAGAAGCCTGTCAGAAGGGGTGTGGCTGCTTTTAATTGTTTTCAAGGCTGCAGGTGTCCTTTGCTTCTAAGCGCCTGTATTTTAACAGAGAACGTATGCAAATTTTCAAGTATGCAAATGAATGCCTGGAGAGTAAAATTTTGAAGTAAGTGCTGATTGGGATAAAAGTGCAGGTGTTTTATCTTTACTGTGGTTGTGTAAAGGAACATTCAAGTAATGTTATGTAGAAAAACATATTTTTTTTTACGGTTATTTTTGTTGTACTTTGTTTTATTGCATGACTTTTTATGGAATTCTTGTCATGCACAATAGACCACAACAGCCATTTAGTATCCAAGAGTACAATGATATTGTGAGCATTTACATAATGTAATAAACAGTGGACACACTGTAACACACCCTAACACTTTAGGGCAGTTTTTTTTTTACCTCAATAGTTATTTCCCCTGAGTTATCTTTATAAATTATTTTATTTGCGCCTATATGTTATGTGTTGAAGAAATTCAGATCCAGGCACTCAGGATATTGCAAAAAGCAGATTTGTTTGAACAAAGGAGCAACGTTTCGGCCTGCCTTTGTCAAGCTTTAGCATATCTGCTAAATTGGGATTTGCAGACACTGGACCGGGAACACCTGGATTGTAAGCATGCGTGTGGGATCTTTTTCCATATACTAAATGTTATGTGTTGTCTTAAAAATAAAAATCAGAGCACTCACATGAGCTTAATGTGCCCGAGATTCACAAAATCACTTCTGAAAAGAAGCTCAAGACCAGACAATTTAACCCCTTTAGGACGGCGGGCGTACTATGCCGTCCTTGAAAGGGTGACCCTAAACACCGGAAATTGGCATAGTACGCCTAGCCGTCCTCCTGCCATCCTGGCCCCTTGGACTTACCTGGACCGGCGTTCCATGGTGATCATGGTCGGGGGGAGGGGAGGGGGGGACGGGACTGCCCGAGAGCCAAGCAGTCCCCCTGCAGCAGCTCCGACCACTCTGGCCCTCCAGGGTCATGTGTTCACCATGATCACATATATATATATCCATGAAAGCAGGTATCAGGACTCTCGTGTATATATATATATATATATATATATATATATATATATATATATATACACACCGGTACATACAACAATGGCTTGCACTCACGGTCTAAGATGTATTCAAAATGTTCTTTTATTGTTTAATTCCATAAAAAAATCTACGTTTCAGCCCTTGGTCGGGGCTTTCTTCAGGATCAACAACAGCCTGTAGCCAAGCATTTCTTGGAATTTAAGCATCCACTTACAGCACCTCTACCAAGAAAAGGTGACCGTGGCAATATGTTATTGAAAAGAGAAACATTTTGATTCATGAACTTGACACTGTATCGCCTCGAGGTTTAAACAAAATTATATTATATCACCCATTTATTTAATACCACTTCATCATTGGATTTTTAATTTGTTTATTTGTTTATTTTTTTTTTTCAAAGTCAATGTTTTTATCAAATTTTTTCCTGTTTGGTACATATGACGTTTTTTCTACAGGCCCATGTATTTTCCAATTACTTATGCTACATGCACTATAAAATCCATTATGTATGGGTTGCTAGTTCTAATATATACTGCAAATATAGGCATGTGACATATTTGTAATGCACTTTATTGTACAGATGGCATTTTCATGCACTTTATATTTACTATACACTTTATAATACTTATCCTAGTGTACTCTATATACGTATCATGCACTTTATTGTACATATGGCGTGTTATGCACTTCATACCTTCTATACACTTTATATTTCTTCAGCACTTTGAAAGCACAAGTATCACTTTCTAAATGTTTTCACTTTACTGCTGACTAACCCAGGAACACCCCCAGGGGAGGGCTGGCAGCCTTAGGCCCGGGGGGGGGGGGGGGCAAATCCAGTCAAGTGGCCCATTGCACCAAGAGGAGAGTAAAAACACCTTTCCCAGGTGACAGGCACACACACTTGCTGATTTGGCACACACTAAAAAACACACAGACATACTGACACACACAGGCATACTGGCTGACACAGACACATTGGCACACACACAGAGACATACTTGCACACAGACATACTGACACACACACAGAGATACATACTGGTACTCACACAGACACACACAGAAAGACACTGTTACAGGCATACTGGCACACACACAGACAGACATACTGGCACACACACAGACAGACATACTGACACACACAGACATACTGACACACACACACAGACATACTGACATACTAACGCACACACTGACATACTGACGCACACACACACACAGACATACTGACACATACATACATACTCATACACACACACACGCAAACTTTACACTTTTAAAACCAGTGGACAGGGGCTGCGTAAGGGGACAGGACTGTAGTGGGGGACAGGGGGTGGTACTGGAGGGTATAAGCTGTAATTGGGGGTTTAGGAAATGTACGGGGGGATAGGGGCTGAAGCAAGTTGATGGCTACAATTTGGGAAAGGGGCTGTGGTGTGGGTAATATGGGTTGCAATTGGGGGAGAGGAGCTGTAGTGGGGATGTTATGGGGTGTGGTGGGGGGCATGGGGCTGAGGAAGGGGGCAGGAGCTGAGAGGGGGAAAGGAGCAGGGAAAGGGTGGGACAGGGGCTGAGGTAGGGGACAGGGGCTGAGGTAGGAGCTGACTAAGGGGACAGGGGCTGACTAAGGCTGAGGTGGGGACAGGGGCTGACTAAGGCTGAGGTGGGGACAGGGGCTGAGGTGGGGACAGGGGCTGAGGTGGGGACAGGGGCTGAGGTGGGGACAGGGGCTGAGGAGGGGACAGGGGCTGACTAAGGGGACAGGGGCTGACTAAGGGGACAGGGGCTGACTAAGGGGACAGGGGCTGACTAAGGGGCAGGGGCTGACTAAGGGGACAGGGGCTGACTAAGGGGACAGGGGCTGACTAAGGGGACAGGGGCTGAGGAGGGGGTACAGGGGCTGAGGAGGGGGTACAGGGGCTGAGGAGGGGGGACAGGGGCTGAGGTAAGGAACAGGGGCTGGAAGAGGACAGGGGCTGAGGAGGGGGCAGGGGCTGACTAAGGGGACAGGGCTGAGGTTGGGACAGGGCTGAGGTTGGGACAGGGGCTGAGGTTGGGACAGGGGCTGAGATGGGGACAGGGGCTGAGATGGGGACAGGGGCTGAGGAGGGGGGACAGGGGCTGAGGAGGGGGGACAGGGGCTGAAGAGGGGGGACAGGGGCTGAGGAGGGGGGACAGGGCTGAGGAGGGGAATAAAAAAAAACACTAAAGTGTATTTCCCCCTCCCTGAGTCTTACCTTAGGCCAGGGAGGGGTGGACAGCAGCCAACAGGAGCAGCAACCAGCAGCAGCCAGTGAAGTCGTCCTCTTCTGATGATGTCAGGAGGAGGGGCCGTGACTTCCTCTGCTCTTCTCCCAGACTCCCCAGCGGTCTTGTGAGAAGAGCAGTGAAAGTCACGCCCCCTCCTCCTGACATCATCAGGAGAGGCTGGCCGACTCCACTGACTGCAGACTGCAGGAAGAGTGAGGTAAGTTGAAAAATCTGACTCCTCAGCCAGAAGCAGGGGATTCAGATTTTTCCTATTTTTGCTGGGTGTGGGCAGCCCTGAGTTTAGGGCGGCCTAGGGGGCAATTGCCTTCCTGCCCCCCTTCCCAGCCTGCCCCTGAACACCTCCCAACGTTGCCCAATAAAACACGTCACACCTTGTTATGTTGGGTAAGGGCAACGGCCACAGCTTTATTGATCATTAATGCCAGCAACTATTCACCACTGTCGGCTGTTTGGGTGGTTCACCAACAGACAGGTCTATCCCGTTAAACCATGAGTCCGGAGCAGCCAGCCTCCGCCATCAGCTCCTGGCAGGCTGCGACTCCCCAAGCCTCCTCTGCACCTTCTTCTGCTTATGACTGTGCTGGCCAGGACTCCTGCCACCGCGATGACGATGTTAGTTGCTGACCTTCATTGTCATCGTGCCCCCCGCAGACAGCGCAGCCTCAACCCCAGTCTGAAGGCCTGTGTTAAAGATTAAAACAGACTTTACACAACAAAGTGCAAAATATACAAGGTGTGGAAGTGGTGTCAAAGATATAAGTGCGACTCCCCAGTGTTTTAAAAAAAAAAAACACACTTAAAAAACACTCATTAAAAACACAGGTACAAAATAGAGATAGGGGGCGCAAGAAAAGTGTAATAATAATTTCAAATACTTATTAACACTAAGTCATCATTTGGATTCCACCTAAGTGAAGAAAAACATATACATAGCATAATACTGTTTTTACATAAATAAACAGAAATAGATATAGTTGATTCACTCACACTTTGCTGAGCCACATAAAGTAGGCTCTGACTATTCAGGTTCTTAAGAGAATCCCTTTCTTAATGTCTCCACTCCACCACTCTTCAGGATATAACCACTGGTGCCAGGATACAATAGGATACAGCAGGTAAAATAACGCCAAAAAGATGGTGATATGTGGTAAAATTTAATGACATAAGAAATAAAAACAGGGATAAAAAAAGCCTAAAGTGAGGCAAGCCCTATATTTAACCATGCAACTTTTCAAAACACCATAAAACCTTTACATGAGGGTAAAAAGTGTGTTTTAAAAAGTAAAACTTATCACGATGACGAAATCACCAGTAAAAGTGCCGTTTTTGTTGAACAAAATGCAAACAAAACGAATAAAAATGCTAACTTTGGCCAGCGTTTGTGACTAAGTGGCTACTACATAAGATTGGAAATAACCCGTTTTTAATACCCTGGGTTGTCTACATTTGCAAATGGTATGCCATGGTGGGGTTAATTTTCATTTCTGGGCTGCCATATGGTCTCAAAGGCAGTAGACATACCCTGGGATGTCTACTTTTTCAAATGGTATGACATGGTGGGGTACATTTTCATTTCTGGGCTGCCATATGGTCTCAAAGGCAACATAGCCAATCTGGCAATAGTAATTTACAAAAGCAGAAACTGGCAAATCTTATGTTTGACCCTGTAACTTTCCAAATCACCAAAAAAACTGTACTTGGGGGGTACTGTTGTACTCGTGAGACATTACTCTACAAAAATATGGCTTAGAGCAGTAAAATGTATTATACTGATAATATCATCGGTGAAATGGTAGTTTATTTGTGAAAAGTGCCAAAAAAACTAATATAAACGCTAATTTTGGCTAGGGTTTGTGACTAAGTGGCTACTAAAAAAGACTGGACATACCCCATTTTAAATACCGTGGGTTGTCTACTATTACAAATGGTATAGAAAGATAAAAAGGAAAAAAAGGGGTGGCGCTAGTTAACAAAATGTGCTGATAGTGCAGCATGCAGCAAAAACACCTAAGTGTACAGTCACTTAAATACACTTACATATACAAGTAAACCAAACGAGAAAAAAAGGTGATTGCGCAAGTTGAATATAGCTCCACAGGTTTTGTAGAACGTCCCTAGGTCCGAAATATTTCAGATCTGTGATCCACACAGCCAATGAGAGCTTAAGAGCAGGAAGTCAACTGTGCCCCTTCTTATACAGCAGATGTATTCATTCTGCCTCATCTGGTGAAAGGGACAGTTATAAGGGAAGAGGCAATTATCAGTCCAAACAGCTCAGGATTCCATGCTGTAAACAGGACAGTCCAACAGAATAACATAAAGAGGCAGATCAGGGGCAGAGCCAGCATGAGTCAAACACAGCCCTGTCCAATAAGCATCTCCTCATAGAAATTAATCAATAAATCTTTATGAGGGAAGTTCAGCGTCTGCATGCAGAGGGAGGAGACACTGAATGTTTGAATGCATTTTAGGCAGCCATGACCCAGGAAGGATCTCTAACAGCCATCTGAGGAGTGGCCAGTGAAGTTATCACTAGGCTGTAATGTAAACACATGCCCTGGGGAGATAGCGCAGCTAAGCGGACAAGGGCACATGTAGGAGTGTGGGGATAGATGCATGGGATTGGTTGGGAAGAGTCTGTGGGTGTGATTATGTTCTGTGTAAGACAGTGTGGGGGAGGTCTTACCTCAGTGCCACTTGGGATTCGGGCCAGCAAACAGCTTCCTGTCCTCCTGCTCCTGTTTGCCTGGGCCTGCAGATTGACACAGCTTGATGGTTGAGGCTTCTGGCTTCCCTCAGGGCTGCTGCAGCGTGGATTGTGGCCGGCACCTGTGGGTACAATGGGCAAGCATTAATGAGGTATGGCTACCGGTGTGGGCCCCCCCCGTGGCCTACCTCCCCCTGCTGCCTTCCCCTGGAGCACCCCCTGCGGTCTCCCCTGCGGCCCCTGCCCCTGGGGGCCGCAACAGCACTGGCAGGCGTTCCCACCCACCTGCCAGGCTCTCCCCTGATTCCACTTCTCGGGCCCGGTTGATGAGGTGGAGCCCGGGCCCGAGGCATCAACGGGACCGCGTGTCTGGGGCTCCAGACACGCGGCCTACCTCCAGTTGCTGTGCTTTGCGGCCTTCCGCGGCTGCGCACGTGGCACGGCCTTTTGCCACGAGGCCTGCCACTGCCGCGCGGCCTATTGCTACAAGGCCGGGGATGCGGCCTGCTACCGCCGCGCGGCCTCCTGGTGCGGCTGCCGCGCGGCCCACATGTTTTCTCCTTACTTCACCATCCACCCCGCCCGCCTGTGCTGGATTGCGGTCCGGGGGCGGTGGGCGGCGGTTACAGCCATCCGGGCGGCAGGCGGCCGCCCGGCAACGGTCCGGGTCCCCCCGCGGCCCGCGGGGTGGTGTGGTGGTGAGTAGGCCCTTGCGGGCCGCGCGGGGTACCTTGGTACCGCCGTGGGGAGTCCAGGGGGGATCCCCTTGCTCGTCGGGAGCCTCCTCTGCCGGTGAGGAAGGCTCCCAGGGCTGTCTCGCCTGTCCCCCCCCCCTCTTTCCCCTGTTGGGCTGTCCGTTCCGCTGGGGGGCACCTTGGCTGGTCCCCCCCCTCCTCTTGCCTGGTTTCCTCTCCACCCCCCCCCCCTCCGGTGGCCCCCTTTCCCCCCCCCATCTGCTCTAATTTCCCCCCCTCTCCCTCTCCCATCCTGTTTCCCCTTTTCTGCTGTAATCCCCCCCCCTCTCTGTCTCTCCCCGTCTGCCTCCCCTCTGTTCCCCCCCCCTTCCTAAACCTGCCCCCCCCCCCCCATGTAGGTCACTTACCTCGGCCATCTCCTCTGGGGCGTGGGCTCTCATCTTCTCTGCTGCTTCTTCTCAGGATACTGCTGCAGTTCATGGACCGTCCAGCAGGTGGCGCCTGGATCAACGCTGATGTCTTCTGTGGATGCTGGGACTGCTGTTTCTTCGCCTCAGCCTTCTGTGAGCGCAGTGCCGGGCTTGGATCGCCAGGCTGCGACCGGTGAGTACGCTTCCCCCCTCCTTTTCGCGCTTCGCGTGCATATGTTGTTCCTTCCTTTCTTCAGTCTGGTCCTCTTGCACTCAATAAAAAAAAAAAAAAAAAAGAATACACTGTAAATTGCCAAATGGAATAAATTATAAAAAAAAAAAAAAAAAAAAAAGAAAAGACAGTGCATACTATGACTTATACAAGAAGATTGATCGTTCACATAAAAAATAAATAAATAAATAAGTAAAAGAAAAGCAAAACAACAATTAAAAAAAAAAAAAAAAAAAAGAACGGAAGAAAACGTCTGAAATAGAATGCAAGTACTTAGGTGCATGGACGCCGCTTCCCCCTCCCCCTTAAATTTCAGTATGCATCGTATGTTTCAGCTTGCTTTCCTGCAGTGGCCCGAGTTCGCGTGACTCTGGGTGTTGCTGGGCTTATATGGCCCGCTTGGCTTGCGCGCAATGCTGGGGAGCAGATGGTGGGGAGGGGCTTTTATTGCAGGGACGTTCCCTCCTGCCACGGGGGGTCCCTTGACTAAGAGGGACATTGGGGGCTCCAGGAGGGTCGTGGGGAGCATGCTCTGGTCGGTTACACCCCATGGCACATGTTCGAATGCACCCTGTGTTCTGGTTTGCATGGTCGGGGAGAGGGCTCCCCGGGGATGCGCTGCGTGGTTCTGCGGTCAGGACACTTTCGGGACGCGTATCGTCCCTGGGAGGAGCTGGGTTGGTGGAGGTCCGTTTTGCACTTTAGTTGGCGGTGCAACCCTTCTTGGCCTGGTTTTACTTAGGTCTCGCCTGGTGCCTCAGCACGGTGCATTTTTCGTCCTCCCTGCGATCTGTCGGGATGGGGACGTGGGTGCTCTCGGTGCTGGACCCTCAGTCCATGTGAGAGCTCCTTCGGGTGGTGTGGGTCCAGTTTCCCAAGTACGCTCGATTAGCTTACTTCCCAATTGTTACAGGTGCCCCTGGAGTTCGCTCTGTGGGTCCCCCCCCTTTGGGATGTGGTACCCATGGTGGAGCGGGGTTGATATTGCCTGATTCCTTATTTACTCGTCTGTCGTTTTCCTTCCGGGGGCTGGGTTTGTGTTGGTGGCGCGGCGCAGCGGTCTGCGTGAGTGGGGCTGCGGGGCCCTGGGGCCTTGCCGATGTAGGCGGCGGTGGAATCGGTCTTCCGGCTGCTGCCAGTACGCCCGTCGAGTTGTTGTTTCTGGGCTGTGTTCTGACGGTCAGGACTAGGTGGCTATGTGCCTCCACGTAAGTTGCTCCCGATGTCGCTTATGTGTGGGGCCGTCAGTGTCGCATGTACGCGCTCTGCTGTTGCAGTGTTTTTTCTTGGGATAGTGTTTTGGAGTTTCTGAGTTCCGTGGCCAAGGCCTTATTCGTGGGTAGGGATGTGTGCTCTTGTCTCCTGGATAGTGGGATCAATTCCTGTAAGGGAAACGCCGGTGCCCCTGGCTGCGGTTTGGGGCTTCAGGCAGGAGGCATCTGGGGCTTGGAGGGGCGTTGTGGGTTTCGGCTGCGCTACCCGTGGGCTCTCCGGGGTACGCTGGGCTTTGCCTGTTGGGGTTGCCCTTGGGACTGTATGGGGTTCCTGCTGGGCCTCCTCTAATGCTGGCTTGTGCACTCTGGCCCCCTTTGTCCTTTTCTGCTGGCTTCCAACTGTTTCGCCGCCGCAGCAGGTTTTGGGTTTTGGGCCATTTGGCTCTCGGGGGGTGCTGCCTCTTGCCAATACGCTGGCTCTGGCGGACTCTGGTGTTCTTGGAGGTCCCCCTTTCTGGTGGCATGGTAGGCATGTGGTACCCAGCTCACGAACAAGTGGGTGGGTTTTCCTTGGGGACCATCGTGGGGTGATGCTGGCTGTCTGTCACATGTTACAGTACCCTATACCCCGGTGGTACTCTGGTACTCTGGCTCGGTGCTGTTTGAGTCTAGGGGCGGCTAGTCAGGGTTTGTCCGGTGGTTACCGATATGATGGCCGATGCTCTGTCTTGTTCATTGTAGAGTGTACTTCGGGTGGAGGTGTCACGGGGTCGATTTGTATGGCAGTGGAGGTGTGGTCACTTGGTCCAGCGGTCTGCTGAAGCTGGTCTGTAGGCAATTTCTGGGGCGGCGTGGGGCCCGCTCCAGTAAGGTTGGAGGGTTCGGGGCGGATAGGTACGTTTCCTTTTGGGTTCCGGGATTGGACTGCTCATCTACATGTTTGGTTCCGTCTATTGCGGGCGTTGGGGGCGATTTCTGCGATTAGCGGGGCTCGGCTTCCCGTTCATGTTACGGTCGTCGGCGAGTGGGAGGGTGTTTTGGTGGAGTTGAGTAAGCGTTGGAATGGACTTCCTTCAGGCTTCGCAGCTCGATGGCTGTTTTCATTGGGAAGGGTAAGTTGGTTGAGGTTGGCTGTTTCATCGATAGGATCTGTGCAATTCTTGGATGTTGCGGGGTTGACCTTCCGCATCCTCCTGGGGTAGGTGGGATGCACGGGGTAATGGTTGGGCTCCTACCGAGCTGTAATGGGTTTCCAGGATGGTCTGTAATGTACCGTTCCGATCGGGGGCGGTGCAGGGTTCCGTCATTTGCCTGTTTTCGTTGGGAGTACTGTTCCGTCCCTGGGATTGTTCGGCCTCTTCCCCGGTTTGTTTCTCGGAGATGGGTTTTTCACCCCCGCGTCCATCTAGTTGGGGTGTTCCTGTTGGGGGCTCAACTTCCTGGATAAGGATGGTGGGGAATTCAAAGGGCATTTATTTTGGTTGGGGGGCGGCTATGGACACCGCCAGGCTGGGCGTGCCTGCGCCGATGGTTCGGAGGGCTCGAATGGTGGGAGTCCGGGTGGTGGATCCTTGGGTTCGCCTTGTTGGTCTCTCTTGGATTTCTCGCCGCATTACGGTCCCCCCCCCCCTCACCCCCGGACTGGGGAGGGCGGGGTTTTTTCGTGGGTAATTTGGGAAAGGAGGCGGGGGCGAGTGGTTGGATCTTCCACCTTCTGGGGGCGGAGGTTCGGTGGTCTGGCTCCGGTTACGTGAAGGGGGTGTGGCTCCTCCTCATACGGGGTCAGCTGCCCCGCCTCATGGGGTACCAGGGGTTTTGTCATCCCTGGGCGGAATGACATGGGTCGGTGGTGTTTTAGGACTTGGGTGCTCTTCGACCTGGACATGTTTCGCATTATGTTTCTTCCCAGAGGTTCTCAGGGGCTGGGCTGGGCCTATCGCCCTTTCCTGTTGGCAGGGCACTCCGCACTGTGAGTGCCCTGGTGCGCTGCCGTCTGTCATAGGACTGGATGGGTTTCTAGGTTTGTCATGGATAACTAAATGACTAAACACATAACTGACGAAATGAATATATAAAACATAAACGCTTCCAGTTCGCCCATTGGGTTTGGCTAAATGTGGTTTAGTTATCTCGAGGGAAGGGTGCGCTTGCTGGAGGTCGGACTTGACCTCTGTTACTCTAGCGCTGCGAGGAGTGGTGGAACAGGCCATGGCTGGTTGTGGTGGGGTCCCCGGCTGATTTTAGACGTAAAACAGCGGGGTTGTGGCGGGGGTATGTCCTTGCCAATTGAGTTGGAGGTTACGTTTAAGTAGATGGAATGAGATGAACAAGTTTTTTAAGGTCTCAAACCTCCCCTGCTCTAAAGGTTTAACTTTAGGTTGCCTGAGGTCTCGTGCCCATCGAGCGTGGATAAGGTCGGCTGATGGCAGGCATTGGAAGGATTTTTTATGACGAGGGGGGAGGTGAGAGGGAGTGGTGATTAGGAACCACTCCATGTTTTTATTGGCAAGGACGGTTGGGTCACTGTATAACACTATGGGTGGAGTTATATATGTATATATGTTAATTTATGCTTGTTTATGTCTAATGTTTTGGTTACAGAAAAGAAGAGATTTAATAAATAAAGTTATGGATGTGTTATGCAGTAATTTAGTTGTGATAATAAATGCTGTGGCCTGTTTCATCCATACTAAGTGGTCTGTCGTTATTGGGGGGTTTAATGGGGTTAGATTTTGTTCTAGGCTGCATCGCGATTCCCCACTACGTACATACAAGGCCCTGGGGAGATAGCGCAGCTAAGCGGACAAGGGCACATGTAGGAGTGTGGGGATAGATGCATGGGATTGGTTGGGAAGAGTCTGTGGGTGTGATTATGTTCTGTGTAAGACAGTGTGGGGGAGGTCTTACCTCAGTGCCACTTGGGATTCGGGCCAGCAAACAGCCTCCCTCCCGCCCACCCTATACTATATTTTGTCGCAGCTAGCCGGGGGTATGTCCTTGCCAATTGAGTTGGAGGTTACGTTTAAGTAGATGGAATGAGATGAACAAGTTTTTTAAGGTCTCAAACCTCCCCTGCTCTAAAGGTTTAACTTTAGGTTGCCTGAGGTCTCGTGCCCATCGAGCGTGGATAAGGTCGGCTGATGGCAGGCATTGGAAGGATTTTTTATGACGAGGGGGGAGGTGAGAGGGAGTGGTGATTAGGAACCACTCCATGTTTTTATTGGCAAGGACGGTTGGGTCACTGTATAACACTATGGGTGGAGTTATATATGTATATATGTTAATTTATGCTTGTTTATGTCTAATGTTTTGGTTACAGAAAAGAAGAGATTTAATAAATAAAGTTATGGATGTGTTATGCAGTAATTTAGTTGTGATAATAAATGCTGTGGCCTGTTTCATCCATACTAAGTGGTCTGTCGTTATTGGGGGGTTTAATGGGGTTAGATTTTGTTCTAGGCTGCATCGCGATTCCCCACTACGTACATACATGCATTTTCTCTGAAAATACAGTGTTTACAGCAAAAAGCCTGAAGGTAATGATTCTACTCACCAGAACAAATTAATTAAGCTGTAGTTGTTCTGGTGACTATAGTGTCCCTTTAATTTCTCATACTTTTATAGATTTTATTCATAGTAAATGATGTTTCATATATAAATAGTTGATAGGAAATTAAAGCCCTGTTTCTCCTGAACAAAATGATATATAAGAAGTGTGGGTGCAATTACTATAAAAGATGTGAATTTTGGTTGACCCACATATAGCGCAAATTCCAGGTTTTCTTTACGTTTTGTTTTGATCACAACTTGTACAATTTGCTCAGTCCTTAAAGGGTTAAACTTAATTGTGGAATTATTGATATTTTGAAAATGTTACATACGAAAAGAATCCATAGAATTCGCACTAGAAATATAGTTTAGCACCTATGCTAATTAGTATATCATTTGAGAAATGTGTGCAGCAAATAAGGTGTGCATGGTAGTAATGTGTTTATCCAATAAAAGCTGAGAGACTGCAAATCATAATTCAATCTTCCAAAATTTGGGCAAAAATAGTTGAAATGGAAAAATTATACAACGCTACAATAGTCACATGTTAGAGATTTTAGTTTGACTTTTGACATTCAGATTTATTTACACAATTCAATTTTTGTGAATATATCGCTACATTATAGCAAAAAGGTCAAGCGTTGCATTCGTGTGCTTAAAAAATTAAAAAGATAGATGGACAGACAAGTGGGTATATTTTCAGGTTCTGATTACTACTAGGTTGGAACGGAACTGGTGATAAAGTATTATATTTATTTCTAATATAACGGTATTCTGATGCACATTTATGTACTGTTAGTACTGTTAATTTTGAGAAATGGTTCCAAGATTGTACTGTAATTGTTGTAGTCATGAAGGTAACTTAAAGGATCACTAAAGTCATACAGGACACTTCATCTCCACATGGTAGTGTGGGTGTAGTGGTCCTATCCTTTTTTTTATTTTATTTTTTTAATTCTTTATTTTAATTTTCAAGTCAAAAAGGTAACATTGGGTAATGTGTAGGTAAAGACAAAAGTACAAAAATACACAGAGGTAAAGGTATTGAATAATACAGAAGAGTTTAGGCCACAGGTGTGCAACGTGCCTGTGTGAAGAAGGGGGATTCGTTTACACTGTAATTGGAACGGAAGCAGCCATGTTTATCCTGTGGTTTTGACTGACCGGGCTTTTGGGGTACAGTGAGTGGTCACTAGGCCGGTCTGATGGAATTAGTGCTCTGGAGGGCCTCCCCCGCTCTGTCCTGTGGAGGGTAGGTATCCTCCTCACACGTTAGTGTTAGTTTCGCCTGGGCTAAGGGAGCTAATGAGACGCATGGTGGTCTGGGGGAATGAATTGAGACACATGGATGTCTGGGGGATGGATTTAGAAGCTCGGAGGGGTGGCGGGGTAATAATACACATGTATGGCTAGAGGGGGTGGAATGAGCAGCCGGGGAGTAAAAATACACACAGGGAGGCTGGGGAGAAAAAAAAGACACAGAGGGTCTGAGGTGAAAGAGACAGAGGGGCTGGGAAAGGGGAACAGGAGACACATAGAGGGGCTTGGGAAGGAAAGAATGAGACACACAGAGGAGCTGTGGCCTGAGAAAGAGACACACAGAAAGGCTGCAGCCTGGGAAATAAACTAACAGAAGGGCTGGGGAAGGGGAGAAAGAGACAAAGGGGCTGGGGCTAAGAGACACGTGAAAGGGGCTTGAGGGAGAAAGACACAAAGAAAGTGCATCTGCACTTGTGTCTCCTGCTCTCCCTGTAGTTTAGAGTCGACCGGTGAGAGAAAGATTTCGTATTAAAGGGACACTATAGTTACCAGAACTTCTACAGTTTAATGTAGTGGTTCTGGTGTCTATAGCCTGTCCCTGTACCATAAAAATACAGAAATTAAAATTTTACTTAACTTTTTGCCAGCACTACACTACTCTTCATTTCCCTTCTGTGATGTCATGTAGGAGGCATAGTCTGCTCCACGATGGTCCAATCCAATGTTCCTCATAGAGGAGCATCAGGGACTTGATGCACATGTAAGGCAAGAGCTACAAGCACATTGTCAGTTTGACAGCCACTAGAGGTGGACTTAAAGAGACACTATAGGCATCAAAACAAGTCACATGCAGGGACATGTGTCTCATTCTTCCCTTCCCAAGCTTATTTATGTATCTCCTGTTCCCCATTCCCAGCCCCTCTGTCTCTTTCTCCTCCTCAGACCCCTATGTGTCTTTTTTTTCTTCCCAGCCTCTCTGTGTGTATTTTTACTCCCCTGCCGCTCCATGTGCCTCATTCCACCCCCTCCAGCCTTACATGTGTATCATTACCCCACCACCCCTCCAAGCTTCTAACGCCATCACCCAGACATCCATGTGTCTCAATCCATCCCCCCAGACCACCATGCGTCTCATTAGCTCCCTTAGCCACCCATGTGTCTTATTAGCCCTTCCATATGTCTTATTACACCCCCAGCCCTCCATGTGTCTCATTAGTCCCCCATGTGTCTCTATAGTCCCCTCCCAGCCCTCCATGTGTCTCATTCCACCCCCTCCAGCCTTACATGTGTCTTATTAGCCCCCCACCCATCCATGGTTCTCAATCCATCCCCTTACCCTCTATGTGTCTCAATCCATTCCCCCAGCCCTCCATGTGTCTCATTATCCCCCAGACCTCAATGTGCCTTATTATCTCTCAGTCCCTCCATAGGTCCCTATAGCTCCTCCCAGCCCTCCATGCATTCCTATACCCCACTCCCAGCCCTGTACCCGGTCTAACAGGAAGCAATTCTGTGCTCTCTGTGAGCACTTCCTGTCAGACCGGGTAGGGGAACAGAAGCTCCTCTACCTGCAGTCTGCCTGCTCGGCCACGCTTCATTCTGTGACCGGCAGGAAGGGAGCGTGTCCCTCCGTGTCGGTTACTCTGTAACTGTGCCATGCAGCCCACGGGCATGAAGTTCAGCCACTTTACCCTACCCAAAGCAGAAGGGGGGAAGCAATCCCTTTTTATACAGGCTACCCTAAGGGTCTGGCGCGTGACTTCTACCACTATGATCACATCTGCTTTTAGAAATAGTCATGGGAATAGAAATCTGTATTTCCAGAGATATTCTCACTTTTGCACTGGGGACTAGTTGCACACACAGCAGACATGACTCAAGCACCATGATATCAATTCTGTGCAAAGATTACGCAGGTAGCGCCTACAACAGGTAGTGTGCATCTCCCTCTCCCCTTCGCCACACCATTGACTTTTTCTTTCTTTTTTGATGACAGTGGTTCTTTAACTCCCAGAACTCCATTTTATCATGAGCTCTATTTCTTCCTCAAAAACATCACAAAACATTTAATGGTAAAGGATATCCAATGAGTATATTTAAGAAAGAACTGTGGTAAAGATAAATATATAGATTCCCTTCAAACATTGGCTGTATTTGAAGGTATGTGGTCTTCATGGCAAAGCAATATTAAAATTGATTCTGAAGATTACTCATGGAAATCACATTGTTACATAACTCCTTTTTGAGCTCTATTGTTTAACAACATTAAATAGTAAATGTGATAATTCTGGTGGGTCAGCTGATTTTAGGTATTTTCTTTAGGGTGTCTACACAAGTAAAAAGAGATCTAAATAAACCTCCCAAGCAAGGCCGAGGCAAAGCAGATAGATCTGGGCTAAACTAGCACATTTATGTCAGAGTTCAATGCAAATCCTTCATTGGATATTAACTGTTTTTCTCCTATAGGACTGGATCCCGTTGCTTGAAAATTATGTTATCTCCAACTTTTCTATTGCAATCTATGGGAAATTGAAATTCAATTAATAGAGACTCCTCTCTGTCCGGTAATGAAATCCTTATCCATGTAATGGTCTCTTTTCAAGCTTTAAACAATGCATTCATGGTTCAGAGATTAATTGCAAATGCATTCATTTTGAATATTAAAGGGACACTTAAAGCCAAAACAATCTATTTTTCTTCCAGGTTACAGTGCAAAGATGTCCATGTCTCTCTTTCTTTTGTGGCTTATAACTGCTGAAAATTGTTGCCTAGTGTTAACTACATGTTCCAGAAATACTTGCCATCTTCTGGTTTCCAGGATATTCTCAGTACTCTCAATGTATATTAGTGGAGAGGATTGGATACAATGGGAGTTAAATATAAATAAAGAATAATTATTGGGCAAAGCTCTACAAAAAAAACAGTCATCATAAAAAACTATTGAATGCTCCTGCTGATTGCTCCACTTTAAGAACTTTGCCCCAGAATTACTTTTAATATAAGCCCCAGTGGTTCAACCACTTCCTAGTCTGGATTTGTATTAAAAATGCATGTAATTGAAATATGTGTACCGTATGTTTTTTATTTAAAGTTTAACTTTTTTACATTTATCTCATTAATTCATTAAAAAAAAACCAGCTACAAAGACATAAAAAAACTCTCTAACCGTGATGCTCATTTTATGATGCTAACACTCTCTATAGAAATGTGTTGCTGGTCCTATAGAGAACAAAGCAATACCGTTATGACATCATAAATCCACCAATCATTAGGGTTTTTAACACTGCTGTACGTCTAATGCTGTGTAGAATTTTCCTCTCACACTAATCTGTGCAAACTGTTCATTATTCTATAAAGTAATTGGTGGTTATCATGAAACCAGTAACTCTACTAGTATCCCATTACCTACATGGAACTAACAGGTTTACTAGAAAAATACCATAGCTCTGATTGTAGTATACAATAAATTGACGTCTTTGGTGACCTATTCAAAATAATCTTCCTGCAGGTTAAATTTCATACATATTGATTAGTTTTCTGTTGGATATCTGTAAATGAAAGAATGCAAAAATTATAAATAGTAGTGATGTAGATTAATTTAAAAATAAACAAATATGTTTAACCCCTTAAGGACACATGACATGTGTGACATGTCATGATTCCCTTTTATTCCAGAAGTTTGGTCCTTAAGGGGTTAAATGTCTATCTGTTCCTGTCCAAATCTGAGATGATTAAATTGCGTATACGCAGAAGTAAATTCGCACTGACACACGGAGTTCAGGTTAAAAGCACTTCGAGAAAATTTAATGGCATCTGATTAAAAGCGGGCTCGCAGACCCTTATAAGAGCAAAATTACATCATCATTGAATATCAAGATAACAACAAATAATCATTAATTGGATTAGGTGTTAAGTGGCTATGTCAATGTCCACCCATCAATATTATTTATTGGCTCAAGTACTAAGTGGCTGACTAGGTGTCCTCCCACCGGGAGGTGGCGTCATTCTGGACACGGGTGTGGACAGATGGCTCAAGCGCCATTTTACCCAGCACGAGGCTTACTCGGTGGGAAGGGGGGCTTGGCCGTCATTTTGGGTAGTTAGTGATGTCAGACTCGTGGTCAGGTTCAGGGTCTTTTTTATGAAAGAACATTTCATTAGAGCAGTTTTCACATGGCCTAGCTATAGTATACTTTGTTTCATATTACAGGAACTTGATAATTCCGGTGTTAGTCATGTCCTTCTAGAAAATACAGTCTCTATTCATTATTCTAAATGCTGTTAGGAAATTCTGTCCTGTAATGTAGTTAAAATGGAGTTAAATGGAGTTAGTACAAGAATTCAATACAGGATCAATAAAGATTTTTAATAATTCTACATCAGTCCCCCCTATGAAATGTTAGATTCTAAAAAAGATAAACTTTATTTGTTAATACCAGAAGACGTGTTAGCCCAAAGGCACAGAAACCCAGTGACCGCTAGCTAGGTGTTATTGCAAAGTGCAATTCTGTCCCCTCCTTTCCCTAACAGGCTGCATCACATCCGTCAATACGGTCAGGAAATCTCTTCACTCCGCTGGTAGCCCGCGGTGGCTTATCCACCACATCTCCGCACGGCAGTCAGTTCCATAGAGACGGACGCCGTCCCTAAGCTGGTTCCCTACCTAGAATTCTTGCACTTTATCAGTAAAAGGGATAGTTTGCAGCGGTATACAGGGTGAGTTGAAATCTTGGAAATCTTGATCATCAACTGTCAGATGTGCAAAAGTTGGTGCCGTTTGGTCTACAGTCTTCTGCAGAAATTTTCTCAGACAGGGGAGGACACAACAAACGAGAAGAGCAAAAATGAAAAGAGACATTAGTATTGCCATACCAATATGCATTAAAGCTTTTTGCCATCCTGTCATCCAACCAAACCATCTTTCCCAGGGATCTTTTATCCCAGAATTCCTTTTTAACTCTTCAGAGAGCTCATTTAATTTCTCTATGGCAAAGGTGACTTTACCATTAGGACCTGTGTTTTCTGGGATGTAAGTACAACAGGTCATGGTGTCGGGCAATATTTTACATACACCCCCTTTTTCAGCTAGAATCATGTCTAAGGCCATTCTATTCTGGAAGGACATTTGAGATGTAGCCTGCAGCTGTTCGGCTAAACCCTGGAGGGCATCCCTGGTGTAGTTAACAAAGCGTTGTTGGTTGTAATAAATGTAATTTATCCAATTTAAATTCTTGTTTGCAGTAACTATGGTAAAAAGTGATTCAAACCCCGCAGCAACTTCATCTCTTGCTTTAAATTCATTGGGCACCCCCCTAGGCACCCCAATGGCATCAATGTAAATGTGGGGGTCAAAACTGCCTCTTACTGGGGCTTCACGCTTAACCTTGGCTGGTGTGTGTATGGACTCATGTATGTCAGGGTGTGTGTCAGAGATAATATGTATAGGCATGATGGCTTTAGCCAGAGTACACTCCCCCCACCATTCCTTGTCCATCCTGGATCTTAGCTGTAAATCCCCACACAACCAGTAAATATCCCCCAATGACCTAGTATGGAATTGTAACAGGTGCATAGGGACAGTTCTGTAGGTGGCACAATACCCTTTGGAGAAGTTACCCAAGAATTTACTAATTCCATCCTAATTAGCATAACAGGTGTAGTTACCTTTATAAACTGTAACACCATCTGGGGGTTTGACATCCTTGGTTAGGAGAGGGTATTCTACTGTCCATGCCTTGCAGAGGGACCTATGGAAGTTGTAGTGGTAGGCAAAAAGACTCAAAACACATTCTTCTATATCTACTGGCAAGGTTAAAGGTACGGTGCCGAGGTGAGGCCGGGCACCACCACACACATAGCATGCAGTTCTGTTATGTTTGTTGGCATTATATTTCATCCATTCTAACCATAAATTAACATCATTAAAACCTGTTTCAGCGGCCATGGTATCTTCAAAGGTGGGGTTAGCAATGGCCATCATGTCTTTAAAGGACTGGATGTGTGGTTTTAATGGATTTGAGACCATATGGGTGGCCCCTTGCCACTCTGGGGAGTGGCACATATCTTTCAGGTAGAAGTGCCCTAATTTGTTATAGGAACCTTTCTTCCAATACATTCCCATTACATACTGGTCTGCATCTGTTGGGCTGGGATGCTCAATATTTAGGATTAATTTCATGGGTGTACCTCCTCCAGGCTTCCTTAGGGTCATTCTTTGGAGGAGGGATCTACCATGGTCATCTACCTTAGATAAGGCACTTTTGGGTTTGTAACCCCAGGCAGGCCCAGCATTCCACCCTGCAGCCCCCCAATGGTTACAGTTATGCCCCATTGTTTGTCAACTACACAAACATAGGGGTCTTTTACATGAGGGATATCTCTATAGATATTTTGAATTTGTGACGTAGGGAATGGGCAGTCTACAATGTCACAGTAATCAAAAGTGTAAGTAGCCACACGGGTACATGAAGAATTGTACCAGAAGGTATACCCACTGGCATCTTTAGTAATGGCTACTTGTTGGGCCTTAATTAAGCTAATTAAGGAGATGATTTACCAGAGGCACATGGTTGTGCAGTATCTGCTTCCTCTGGGGCAGGAGTCTTCTTGCAATGGGAAGCGTGGATCCAATGTGGCCTGCCGGCCAACTTGACGAAATGTCATGGGGGGCCAAGACAACTAGAGGGTGGCCAAGGACCAGGTCTGCAGTTCTTTCAATAAGTTCTCTTGCTGCAAAAACGGCCCGTAGGCAAGAGGGGGTCCCTCTGGCCACAATATCCAGCTGGCAGGAGAAAAATCCAATAGGCCTTTGACGGCCTCTTAAGTCATTTGTTTGAGTAAGGACTCCTGTAGCGTGGTCTTGTCTTTCAGAGACAAATAACTTGAAGGGTTTGGTATAGTCTGGTAGGCCTAGAGCAGGAGCAGATGCAATGGCACGTTTTAGTGTACTGAAGTTGTCTAGTGCTTCATTGGTCAGGCAGAATGGGTCTGACTTGAGTTCATCATAGAGTGGTTGCATGAGCAGAGAGGCTTCTGGGATCCATGCTCGGCAGTAAGAAATGAGGCCTAAGAAGGCATGTAGAGATTTTGAAGTCCTTGGAGGTGGGATTTCCAGTACTGCTCTAACTCGGTCACGGGTGAGATGTCTAGTACCTTGGGATAGACAATGGCCAAGGAAGATGACAGTGGGTTGACAGAATTGAAGCTTGAGAAGTGAAGCTTTGCATCCTTGGTCTGCTAGATAGCAAAGGAGATTAATTGAACATTTTTCTGTTGTTGGTATGTCATCTCCACAGAGCAGCAAATCATCCACATACTGGAGTAGGACAACTTCTGGATGGTCTGATTGCCATGGGTCAAGGATAGAGCACATGGCCTTTGCAAATTGACTTGGAGAATTTTGTGCCCCTTGGGGCATGACAGTCCATGTATACTGTTGCTTTTCATGTGTGAAGGCAAACAGGTAGTGGCAAATTGGATCCAGTGGTACACTGAAGAAGGCATTGGCCAGATCAATGACTGTGAAGTATTTTGCAGAAGGTGGGACCCCAGAGAGCAGAGTGTGTGGGTTTGGCACAATAGGGGTGTCCAGGACTGTGGCTTCATTCACTGCACGGAGATCCTGGACCATTCTGTATTTCTCTGGTTCACCTTTTGGAGTCTTCTTCTTTACAGGAAACAGTGGGGTGTTGCATTTTGATTCACATTTCATAAGAGCACCCTTCTCCAAGAGTGCTTTGATTTGAATTGAAATAGCTGCAGCTTGAGCTGGTTTTAAAGGATATTGTGATTTCCTTGGTAGCTTTGCTCCTGGAATGAGTTTTACCACCACAGGAGGGACCTTTAGGTGTCCTATGTCCTCTGGGCCTGAGGACCACAGCTTTGCAGGTACTTGTGTCTTCAGTGAATCAGGGAAATTGGACCTCAGTTCCTTTGCCTCCCCATGGGGTTCTTCTAAATGAAGCATCAGAGGCAGGGAGCACAAAGCTGAGGTGTCTGACACAGATAGAGGGGTAGATAACTCTACCTGTCCATCTGGAGTGAAGATGATAGATGCCTGCAGGCGTGAGAGGACATCAGCGCCTAACAGGTTAATGGGGCATGTGGAGGATACTACAAAACGAGCAAGCAGGCTAGGGTAGTTGCCAACTCGTAATGGAGTTGTTAAAGGACTGTGTCTAGGTAGGCCATCCACTCCTACACAAGAGACATCAATATTTGACAGAAATGATGGGTCTGGCAGATCTTGTTCTCGTAGAACACTTCGGGCTGCACCTGTGTCAACAAGAAATGTAGTAGGTTGTCCTTCAACGGGTAGAGTCACAGTGGCAAGTGGCCCCCCCTTATCCCCTGTAGACACTGCCATGACAGGGGTTAATGACACAGGCTTGCCAATTTCCTAATCATCTGGTTCCTCTACAATTGGAACTGTCTTTGAGGCCTTGGGGCCAGGAGCAGGCTTGGACACTTTCTTGGGTTCTGGGCAATCATTTTTGAAGTGTCCTTTAGCTTTGCAATTAAAGCAAAATCCATCCTCGGGTTTGGTGCCTTTTGGGACAGGTCCGGGGCGGGACACCATGAGAGGAGCTGAATTGGGCCTTCTAGGAGTTTGGGCAGATTCCAGACCCCTAGCAACTAGGAGTAAGGTATCCAGAGGGACTACTTTATATTCAGAGCGTGCAGCAATGATTCCCTTTCGTATGGAGTCTTTTACACCTTGGACAAATGCACCAGACAGCATTTGGGAATGGATCTTGTCTGTCAGATCAAATCCCAAATCTGTAAACAGTTGAAACAGTCTTGCATGAAACTTTTCCACTGATTCTCCTTTTTCCTGTACAATATCAGTAAGGCCAGCAGCCTGATCAGCAAGTTTGTCCTTAGCCCACTCCTTTAGTTGGTTGCAGAATGTTACTCCGGAGGGGTAATCAATGTCACTTATAAGCAAATCTGTGCTAAGATGGCGGGCTATGCTAGGCCAGTATGCATCTCCGGCTTTAATAGCACAAATGCTCAGAAAATCACGCCATGCTGCGGAATAAGTCTTTTGAATCTGAACTATCCCTCGGTAAAAAGGCATAGGTTGCTTTTCTGGGTCAGGGAGTGATTTCATCAGAGCACTAGCCTGAGTAGGATTAAAAGCTACATATTTAGGAGGGGCCCGATGCCCCCGGCCCGTATGTCCAAAAGGATCATCGAGGGAACGGCGAGGCGGAGGCCCCGTAGCATCCTGTGAGCCCTGGGATCCCTCCTCATACTCATCTTCGTCTGTGACCTGGACCCCTCTGAGTAATGGGGCCGTTTGAGGTGTCAGAACCGGGGGAAATGCGGGAATCCCGGATGCTGGGGTGGCCAGTGGATTATGAGCTTGGGGTGAGTAGTCGCCGGGAAGTACCGGCATTAGGGGCGCTGGGTAACTGGGGGCCGCCATATTGGAGGCGTGAAAGGAAGCTGCGTTAGGGTTAAGGGAGGTAGTGGCGGCCATATTCTGAAATTCTGTCATGTAATGTAGTTAAAATGGAGTTAAATGGAGTTAGTACAAAAATTCAATACAGGATCAATAAAGATTTTTAATAATTCTACATCAGTAGTAAAACATATTGTGATTGACAGAGAGTAATTTAATAATTTCTTCTGATATTTCAGTAATAAGTTATTTGATATAGTATAGTTCTACAGAAATAAAGTATAGATTTCATAATTTGATACGTTTATTACTAGCATATTGGAGTACATTGTAGATTAGTTTTGTTCTGACTTTAAAGTTTTAAGGTCCATCAAACAACACAAAATGAGGCTGTCTACATTATCTGCTAATTGCAATTTCATTGGGCCATTAGTTGATAACCATGTGATTTCAAGATGGGTGAGGACCTCATTTTCATGGACATCTTTGGGTATATTGTTAATAGACTTCAGACCTGCCCCAATGAGCCTGTTTCGATCTGTTCTCACTGTGCTCATCACCTCAGTTTCCATTTGCCATTCTTTTTGTAGGTCACCAGATGTCATCCTATGGTTATTGAGTGACATTCAAAATAAATTGGCAGTCATGCCAGTCATTGAAGAGTCATTTTCACCTTTTGTCGGTCTGTAGCTGTGTTGTGACCAAAGTCTTTTGATTCATCTTGTTCTTATGAACTGCCGTCTTTGAAATTTTAAGGATGGAAGTAATCTGAAGCTTTATGTATCAACCGGCCAGTAAAGACATAATTTAACTTTTCTTTTCCTCACTCAATGCCTTTCTTTTCAACTCTTTGAGCATGGTCAATAGTTATGTTTTTATAATAATTACTTTTGAGTTACTAGTAGCACTGTATTTGCCATCCAGTTGGTTCTATTGCAAGAGGAAGGTGCTGACCACTGCATGGTTTTATACTATTTTTTATTAAAAAAGATAGAAACATAGAAACATAGAAACATAGAATGTGACGGCAGATAAGAACCATTCGGCCCATCTAGTCTGCCCAGTTTTCTAAATACTTTCATTAGTCCCTGGCATTATCTTATAGTTAGGATAGCCTTATGCCTATACCACGCATGCTTAAACTCCTTTACTGTGTTAACCTCTACCACTTCAGCTGGAAGGCTATTCCATGCATCCACTACCCTCTCAGTAAAGTAATACTTCCTGATATTATTTTTAAACCTTTGCCCCTCTAATTTAAGACTATGTCCTCTTGTTGTGGTAGTTTTTCTTCTTTTAAATATAGTCTCCTCCTTTACTGTGTTGATTCCCTTTATGTATTTAAATGTTTCTATTAAATCATATCCCCCCTGTCTCGTCTTTCCTCCAAGCTATACATGTTAAGATCCTTTAACCTTTCCTGGTAAGTTTTATCCTGCAATCCATGAACCAGTTTAGTAGCCCTTCTTTGAACTCTCTCTAAGGTATCAATATCCTTCTGAAGATAGGGTCTCCAGTACTGCGTACAATACTCCAAGTGAGGTCTCACCAGTGTTCTGTACAATGGCATGAGCACTTCCCTCTTTCTACTGCTAATACCTCTCCCTATACAACCAAGCATTCTGCTAGCATTTCCTGCTGCTCTATTACATTGTCTGCCTACCTTTAAGTCCTCAGAAATAATCACCCCTAAATACCTTTCCTCAGATGTTGAGGTTAGGACTCTATCAAATATTCTGTACTCTGCCCTTGGGTTTTTACGTCCAAGATGCATTATCTTGCAATTATCCACATTAAATGTCAGTTGCCACAACTCTGACCATTTTTCTAGTTTACCTAAATCATTAGCCATTTGGCTTATCCCTCCTGGAACATCAACCCTGTTACATATCTTAGTATCATCTGCAAAAAGACACACCTTACCATCAAGACCTTCTGCAATATCACTTATAAAAATATTAAAGAGAATGGGTCCAAGTACAGATCCCTGAGGTACCCCACTGGTGACAAGCCCAAGCTTCGAATATACTCCATTGACTACAACCCTCTGTTGCCTGTCACTCAGCCACTGCCTTACCCATTCAACAATATTGGAATCCAAACTCAAAGATTGCAGTTTATTGATAAGCCTTCTATGTGCAACAGTGTCAAAAGCCTTACTGAAATCTAGGTAAGCAATGTCTACTGCACCACCCTGATCTATAATTTTAGTTACCCAATCAAAAAAATCAATAAGATTCGTTTGGCATGATCTCCCTGAAGTAAACCCATGTTGTCTCTGATCTTGAAATCCATGTGTTTTTAGATGTTCAACAATCCTATCCTTTAACATGGTTTCCATCACTTTCCCCACTACTGAAGTAAGGCTTACTGGCCTATAGTTGCCCGACTCCTCCCTATTAACTTTCTTGTGAATGGGCACAACATTCGCTAACTTCCAATCTTCTGGGACTACTCCTGTTAACAATGATTGGTTAAATAAATCTGTTAATGGTTTTGCTAGTACACCACTAAGCTCTTTTAATAGCTTTGGGTGTATTCCATCAGGTCCCATTGACTTATTTGTCTTTACTTTTGACAGTTGAAATAGAACCTCTTCCTCTGTAAACTCACGTTTAATAAATGACTCATTTATCCTTTTTTTTAACAGAGGTCCCTTTCCTTCATTTTCAGCTGTAAATACCGAACAAAAATATTCATTGAGGCAGTCAGCTAGCCTTTATCCTCATCTACATACCTTCCTTCTTTTGTTTTTAATCTAACTAATCCTTGTTTTACTTTTCTTTTCTCATTTATGTATCTAAAAAAGTTTTGTCCCCCTTTTTTACTGACTGTGCTATTTTCTCTTCTGTGTGTGATTTGGAAGCTCTTATAACTTGCTTAGCCTCTTTCTGCCTAATCTTATAGGTCCTTCTGTCTTCCTCACTCTGGGTTTTTTTATAATTACTAAATGCTAACTTTTTGTTTTTTACTATTTTGGCCACATCTGCGGAGTACCACAGTGGTTTCTTGAATTTTTTGCTTTTACTGACAAGCCTAATGCAATTTTCTGTTGCCTTCAGTAGTGCAGCTTTTAAATAATCCCATTTCTTTTGGACTCCATTTAAGTTGCTCCAGTCTGATAATGACTCCTTTACACATATTCTAATTTTAGAAAAGTCTGTTTTTCTAAAGTCTAAAACTTTTGTTTTTGTGTGGTGTGACTCAGTCACTGTTCTTATATTAAACCACACTGACTGATGATCACTGGATCCTAAACTTTCACCTACAGTAATATCTGATACCAAATCTCCATTTGTTAACACTAAATCTAGTATGGCCTCTTTACGAGTTGGCTCCTCAACGACTTGTTTTAGAGACAATCCCAGTAGGGAGTTTAGAATATGTGTGCTTCTGGCACAAGTATCTATTTTTGTTTTCCAATTCACATCAGGAAGATTAAAGTCACCCATGGTGATAACTTCCCCCTTCATTGTCATTTTAGCTATTTCTTCAACTAGTAGATTATCTAACTCTTCAATTTGTCCTGGGGGCCTATAAATCACACCTACACAAATTACTGTGTGATTACCAAATTTTAACGTAACCCAAATGGACTCTATGTTCGTCTCACTAACCTTTATTAGGCTAGATTTTATGCTATCCTTCACATACAGGGCCACCCCTCCCCCTTTCTTGCCTTCCCTGTCTTTTCTATATAAAGAGTACCCTGGTATTGCTATGTCCCAGTCATTTTTTTCATTATACCATGTCTCAGTAACAGCGACTAAATCTACACTATCAGTTGCCATTATTGCCACAAGTTCATGGATCTTATTCCCTAAACTGCGAGCATTTGTAGACATGACTCTAAGCTTATCATTTTTTAACACACTTGCTACAGGCACTTTCTGTCCTTGTTTTGGGGGACAATTGGATTGATGTTTTACCACCCTTTTGCCCCCCCCCCCTCCTAGTTTAAATACAACTTAGCAAAACCTCTGAACTGCTCACTGAGAACATTTGTTCCCTTTTGAGAAAGATGCAAACCATCTTTTTTGTACAGTTTATTTCCATTCCAAACAGAGCTACCAAAGCCAAATCCTTGCTCCCGACACCATTCACCAAGCCACAAGTTAAAGTCCCTAATACGCATCCGCCTGTCATTCTGAGTGTTATGCACAGGCAGAACTTCAGAGAATGACAGTGTGGAAGCAACCTGCCGTATATCATTGGCAAAAACACTAAAAACTTCCTTAACCTCTGAAACCTCATTGCAAGCCAAGTCATTTGCCCCTAAATGGACAAGTACATCCAATTCCCCTTCCTGCTTTGCTTGCTTAACAATATTACAGATACGTCTCCTGTCTCTGTGAGCAGTAGCTCCGGGAAGACACCTCCCAAGACCACCATTGTCCATCTCCACACCTCTTATGATGGAATCCCCCAACAACAACTGCTTTCTATTAGGCCTCACCATAGTCTTCAAGCCTCTCTGCACAACACCACTAGCCTCAGTGCCTCTCTTCACAACACCACTGGCCTCAATGCCTCTCTCCACAACAGCACTAGCCTCAGTGCCTCTCTCCACAACACATCTAGCCTCAGTGCCTCTCTCCACAACACCTCTAGCCTCAGTGCCTCTCTCCACAACACCTCTAGCCTCAGTGCCTCTCTCCACAACACCTCTAGCCTCAGTGCCTCTCTGCACAACACCACTAGCCTCAGTGCCTCTCTGCACAACACCACTAGCCTCAGTGCCTCTCTGCACAACACCACTAGCCTCAGTGCCTCTCTGCACAACACCACTAGCCTCAGTGCCTGTCTCCATGACACCATTACACTCTGAAAGTGCAGAAAATGAATTATGTAGAACAACAGACTGTGCAATATGCCTTTTATCCACAACTCTAAGTCTACCAGATCCTACAGTAATCCATCTGCCATTCCTAGTATGTCTCTGTGGCAGTGGCTTTGCAGCAGTTCCAGCCTGAGTTTGTTTACCAGATAATTTACAAATCTCAGACTTCAAAAATACAATCTCCTGCCGCAAGATAGAGAACTGTCTACAGATTAGACAACAACTAAACCTCCAAAAAGTGGAACGCGAAACAAATGCATAGCAACTATTACACTGAACTAAGTCTGCCATTCCAATGAGATCAATTATTTAAATCAAACAAATCTTAACTTTTTATTCATCCTCCTGAATACCTCAGATTACCTCCAGTTTATCTCCAGAATATCTCCAACCACAGACACTTAGAAGCAACACTCTCCAGAATATCTCCAACCACAGACACTTAGAAGCAACACTCTCCAGAATATCTCCAACCACAGACACTTAGAAGCAACACTCTCCAGAATATCTCCAACCACAGACACTTAGAAGCAACACTCTCCAGAATATCTCCAACCACAGACACTTAGAAGCAACACTTAGATGAAGCAACCAAGCTATATTAGCCAAGCTAATGACAACAACTCTTATATACTCCTAAAATCACCTCCCACTAGGAATGTTTAACACCTGGGTAGGCCTCTGCTTATTTGCAAACAATAGCTAATTTAAACAGCAATCAATAGCAAGTAGCTAACTAATCAAATCAAATGCCTTATACCGTATTTTTCGCTCCATAGGACGCACCTCACCATAAGACGCACCTAGTTTTTAGAGGAAGAAACCCAGAAAAAAAATATTCTGAACAAACTGTCCCATAGTGTTTCTTACTATGGGACAGTTTGTACAGAATATTTTTTTTCTCCCCTGTCCCATAGTGTCCCCCCCTCCCATAGTCTTCACTCACCCCCTCCCCATAGTCTTCACCCACCCCCTCCCCATAGTCTTCATCCCCCCATCCCCATAGTCTTCATCCACCCCCTCCCCATAGACTTCATCTCCCCCCTCCCCATAGTCTTCATCCACCCCCTCCCCATAGTCTTCATTCACCCCCTCCCCATAGACTTCATCCACCCCCTCCCCATAGACTTCATCCACCCCCTCCCCATAGACTTCATCTCCCCCCCCATAGACTTCATCTCCCCCCCTCCCCATAGACTTCATCTCCCCCCTCCCCATAGACTTCATCCCCCCCCATAGACTTCATCTCCCCCCCTCCCCATATTCTTCTCTCCCATACTGTCCCCCTCCCCTTGTCCCATAATTACTTACCTGTCTTGCAGCGTTGGCCGGCAGCACAAGGCGCACCGCGGTAGTGGAACTTGAATTTCATGTTCCGGTTTCCGGCGGGACTGAAAGGAAGTGCGCACTCAGATTGTGCACACTTCCTTTCAGTCCCGCCGGAAACCGGAACATGAAATTCAAGTTCCACTACCGCGGTGCGCCCTGTGCTGCCGGCCAACGCTGCAAGACAGGTAAGTAAAGCTTCATATTCGCTCCATAAGACGCACAGACATTTCCCCTCACTTTTGAGGGGAAAAAAAGTGCGTCTTATGGAGCGAAAAATACGGTAATTACCAACAGGAAATCAAACCTTGTGCAATTAGTAACCTTTTCCTACAGATGAATCTTACCTGTAACAGTAAAAAATAAAACTCTTAGCACAACTCTTAGACAGTTGAAGCTTCTGTAAAACTCTCCAGAATATCTCCAACCACAGACACTTAGAAGCAACACTTAGATGAAGCAACCAAGCTCTATTAGCCAAGCTAATGACAACAGCCCTTATATACTCCTAAAATCACCTCCCACTAGGAATGTTTAACACCTGGGTAGGCCTCTGCTTATTAGCAAACAATAGCTCATTTACACAGCAATCAATAGCAAGTAGCTAACTAATCAAATCAAATGCCTTATCATTACCAACAGGAAATCAAACCTTGTGCAATCAGTAACCTTTTCCTACAGATGAATCTTACCTGTAACAGTAAAAAAAGAAAACTCTTAGCACAACTCTTAGACAGTTGAAGCTTCTGTAAAACTCTCCAGAATATCTCCAACCACAGACACTTAGAAGCAACACTTAGATGAAGCAACCAAGCTCTGATATGGTTAGGGTGATCACCTTCTGTAAAACTCTCCAGAATATCTCCAACCACAGACACTTAGAAGCAACACTTAGATGAAGCAACCAAGCTCTGATATGGTTAGGGTGATCACCTGTGTTGGAATTCAACAATACTGGAGTGGAATGGCTGCTATATGTGTAGAAATGCTGACCTAATTGTGGGTCCACAAATGATCATTTTTATGGGCACTTGCGTATAGTTTTTTATTTTGTGACAGCCGGTAAAGGCTGGGGATCACCTGGCAAAGGGTGGGGTTATTGTATTATTATTGTGTTATTGTTGACGACCCGGTGAAGGGTTGGGTGACAGCCTAGAGAAAGGCTGGGATTATTCATGTATTGACCTGACTGGATCAGGGGTTATTTGCTGTGTTTCACTGTTTTATGCGCATTGTTCTAATATGTACAAGGCCATATTACTTTCTGCTATTCTGTGGATTCTGTTCAATTGTTGCTATAGTGTGGGTAACCTAGGTGTGTGTGTGTGTGTGCGTTGTGTGGTTCGTCCTTGATTACGGAATCTGTGCACATCTCTATATCTGTGATTTCTGTAAATGTTTTTTTGATTAGCCTCTCCACGTTCATCTTTTCACTTGTTCTCTACCTCTCCTGTACTTGCTGCCCAGAGCTGTGTTAGTCACCCACGCTCATCCGCTCCGGTCCGTGACCACCACCTCGGGTGGGCGGACCCCCGTGACTAGTCTACGTTTAGGGAAGACGCACGGGACTCAGGTCCTCGTGGCAGTCGAGCACTGTAGACTCTTCTTCTTCTCTCTCCCTCTGTCCCTATCACGTGGAGCTCTTTGTTTGGTTAAAATGGGACAAGAACATGCTAGACCTTCAAAGGTTATTTGGCTTGTGATATTGTTAAAGAGAGGGCAGGAGAAGAAGCTATGCTGAAAATTAAGAAGTTAGCAAATATTTCTGGTTTTCAAATGTCACCCAGTGACCTTATTCATATTATATTGTGATGATTGCTTAATTGTAGTTATATTGTGTGTGGTGTATTTGCATCTGTGCGTGTGTAGTGCAGTCTATATACTGTGTCTTCACCTGTTTATGTGCCTCTTTGCTTGCAATAATTGTAACGTATAAGTCTCTATCCTTCTGTCTTGTTACTTTACGGCGCTCACATGGTTAACCTTCATGTCTGCAGTTTCTCTCGTTTCTCTCTCTCCCCTTTTTGCACTCTGTCTCAATTTCTCTACCCCCCTCCCTCTCTTGCTTTCTGTGATGTACAGGTTTAGGGGGGAGGAGTGACATGCCTGCATTCAGTGGAGAATGTGGCAGGTCTGTGTTCAGTGAAGTTATTTAGAACTACTCATAAGAGTTAAAAAATTGGATTTTTGCTAGAAAATATTCTAATTGTGTAATTCTGTGTATATTGTTATTTACATAGAAGTTGTTAGGAAGGTTACGGAGTGATGTGTCGTATAGAGGTTTCTAGGGTTTGTATAAATTATTATTATTATTATTATTATTATGTGTCTTGCAACAAGGGAAATAGCCAAATAATGCAAGTTCTTTTACTTCCACCACAACATTTTCTGTAAGATTACTTCTATGCAGTGGCCAGTTTATCTTATTTTAACATTGTATCTTCATTTGCTAGTTAAAGATCGTATGTTTACAGTAACATCCTTAATGTTAAATAATGTTTTAGCTAGTTAATGATTTATTCAAAGACATACAGGAACTTTACTTCACTTACTATTAAACATTATTTATAATGATAGACATGTTCAGACTGCAAAAAGCTAAGGTCAGTAAGATAGAAAGGGAGAGAGTCAGGGATAGCATCTGTCTTTACGGGCAAAAGCCTGTCGTGGGAGATGTAGTGGGTTAGCCACTGCGGGATACCCACGGAGTGAAGCGTTCGAGGCCTGTTCAGACAGATGTGCTTGTTAGCCTTTTATTATTTTTCTATAGGGAAAGCATAGGGTCAGTTAGTAGTTGTCGTAAATTAGCTTGGGCTTGTCACCAGTGGGGTACCTCAGGGATCTGTACTTGGACCCATTCTCGTTAATATTTTTATTAGTGATATTGCAGAAGGTCTTGATGGTAAGGTATGTCTATTTGCTGATGATACTAAGATATGTAACAGGGTTGATGTTCCAGGAGGGATAAGCCAAATGGCTAATGATTTAGGTAAACTAGAAAAATGGTCAGAGTTGTGGCAACTGACATTTAATGTGGATAATTGCAAGATAATGCGTCTTGGACGTAAAAACCCAAGGGCAGAGTACAGAATATTTGATAGAGTACTAACCTCACCATCTGAGGAAAGGGATTTAGGGGTGATTATTTCTGATGACTTAAAGGTAGGCAGACAATGTAATAGAGCAGCAGGAAATGCTAGCATAATGCTTGGTTGTATAGGGAAAGGTATTAGCAGTAGAAAGAGGGAAGTGCTCATGCCATTGTACAGAACACTGGTGAGAACTCACTTGGAGTATTGTACGCAGTACTGGAGACCGTATCTTCAGAAGGATATTGATACTTTAGAGAGAGTTCAGAGAAGGGCTACTAAACTGGTTCATGGATTGCAGGACAAAACTTACCAGTAAAGGTTAAGGGATCTTAACATGTATAGCTTGGAGGAAAGACGAGATGGGGGGATATGATAGAAACATTTAAATACATAAAGGGAATCAACACAGTAAAGGAGGAGACTATATTTAAAAGAAGAAAAACTACCACAGCAAGAGGACATAGTCTTAAATTAGAGGGACAAAGGTTTAAAAATAATATCATGAAGTATTACTTTACGGAGAGGGTAGTGGATACATGGAATAGCCTTCCTGCTGAAGTGGTAGAGGTTAACACAGTAAAGGAGTTTAAGCATGCGTGGTATAGGCATAAGGCTATCCTAACTATAAGATAAGACCAGGGACTAATGAAAGTGTTTAGAATATTGGGCAGACTAGATGGGCCGAATGGTTCTTATCTGCCGTCACATTCTATGTTTCTATGTTTCCATAGCGGAAGAGAATCCTACCTGACTCCTCATTTCTACCTAGTATCGTTATCTCCTGTAGATGACACTCTTTGGAGTGGCCTGCTAACTAAGCCTTGCTTTGTGGTCCCCTCTCCCTGTTTAACCAATTTACTAGGTGCAGATGTCTTCCAACCGGTTGCATGCCTCTATCACCGTTACGCCAAATGGCCAGATTGAAAAGTCCGCACCACTCTCTGCTGCTGATACTTCAGCCCTCTGCTCCACATGGAAAGGCATATGCATTGCTTTAAGATCTACAGGCCCTGTTCTGGTGTCAAATGGTGCCCTGGGCCCCTGTGTGTCTCCCTGCTATACCTAGCTGTTCCCTGTCATACGGAATTCTGCAAAGATGACTCATAAAATTACGAGACTGTTAATAAAGCTACTGTCCTGGACATTTCTATTGTACTTAAGCCCACATGCTCCTGTCTCACGCTACAACCTTGTTGAATAAGGATACTACCATGGTGCCGGCCCTTAGTGGTCTTCTTAGGACGTTGTTTTTCCCATGGCACCCTCATCTCCCCTAGAACTAAGCGAGGGAATTCACAATCATTTATACAAGCCCTCCATGCCTTTGTGCTCCTCATCTCATACTGAATTAACTGGTTACCTAAGGACTTTATCTGTATAATACCCCAAAGAATGTACCTTTATTCAAAAGAATGAACTTTTTCCTTGTCCCATGAAGCCTATTACGGCTTCTGTGCTTTGCAACTTGTTAACTCCTCAGCCCCTACTCTGGGCCTCCTCAATTACCAGACACCTTTTAAACTGTTTGCCCCTGACAGACTGAATCATGCCTCTGGGGTACTCACACTATCTCTTGGTTCCTGCCAGCGTCCTATTAACTTTACTCCTATCAGCTGCACCCTGTGGCACAAGGAAGCCCCTGCTGCCTGTGGGCAATCTTTACAGCATGCAAACTCCTGAATAACACCACTTTATTTTTGGACACAAGCTTATGATTCTTGCACCTCATGATATTAATTCTATTCTCTATTGTATCCAGCCTAAGCACCTTACCTCTCTAAGACATTTCCGCCCACAGACAACTCTGCCTCTACCTGGCAACGTCATATTGCGAAGAAATGTTACACTGGCCACTCTTCTGCCACTTACCAGGGGGGGAATACCACACTATTGGTACAGTCTTGACATAGACCCTGACGTCCAGGACCAGATCCATACTACGAAAAAGAACTATTCAGATTGGTGGAGGTACGCCTCATCATGACAGACCTGTTTTGGGGACACTCAAGGAAATAGTGCGGTCCTGATCCAGATACCCATGGAAGTAAGACACATGTATCATCACTGGGAGGTGGCTGTCCCTCATGTTTTCTTCATTAAGTCCCCAGAAATCTCATGAAAGGAACTTGGCTCATTAGAAAAAAAAAAACACGGAACACTAAAACTCAATATCAGCTCTCTACAGAGGGGGGTCAGCAAGAAAACTGTGAATGGAAAGTCAGATACCCTCAATATCACACAGAAATAGGTGAGGATACCTCTCCTACTGCTCCTCATGGTTGCTTTGAACAGATGAAAGAGGAAACAAGACACCTCTCAACAGTGCATGCAGTAGATTTGCCAGATCCTGACTCCACTCTGTTTGTGGATGGCTCTAGATTTGCGGATGAAAGGGGAAGGTACCATACTGGATTTGCTGTTGCTACAGAAGATCAGGTACGTCAAGCATCTTCACTTTCCTCACCCACATCTGCTCAAGACGCTGAATTGACAGCCTTCTCAGTGGCATACAAAATGTCTGAAGGAAAACGTGCTAATATCTACACTGACTCAAGATATGCCCTGGGAGTGGTACATGATTTTGGATCAATCTGGAAGACAAGAAGATTTCACACAGCGACTGGCACACCAGTTAAGCATAGCACGGCTATTAAGAAGTTGGTGGATGCCCTACTCCTTCTGAAGAAGTGGTCATACTGAAGGTGAAGGCCCACGGAAAACTGAATTTAGAAGAAGCACTACTCAGCCGACCAAGCTGCCAAACAAGCCGCAAGTGCACCAAGGGAAGTGGACAGAAGAGTGTCCGCTGAAGAAACTTCTATATTCACCATGTAGATCCTATCCACAGATCTCAAGCTCCTGAAGGAATAACAAGCAGCTGCTGACCCTGAAGAAATACAAAGCTGGAAAGAGAAAGGGGCAACCCTTAAAGACGGGCTGTACTCCAACACTCTCAAGTTCTGTTTACCCAAAAACATGTACTGGGCAGTGGTCCAGTGGGCCCATGGAGCTTTATACCTATCCAAGACCCTTATGAACTCTTTGATCAATAAATACTCTGAAGCACCTAGAATTACCCCTCTGATCAACAGTTACTGCCGATCCTGTGCCATTTGTGCCAAGGACTCAGGCAGAAAAGGAGGATCTCTTTCAAGAATCCAAGTGGCTATATCCAGGTGCCAAAGAGTTGCCGGTTCAAATATGCACTAGTTATAATAGACATTTTGTCAGGATGGCCAGAGGCCTAGCCGGTCATCAATGTGACAACCAAGACCATATACCCAGTAGTGCATCGTGAAAGTTGCAGAGATCACTCAGTGGATTCACCATTCCAGATTCAAGCCTATCTCTGCTGTTGATCTTGACAAACCTTTGACTCTAAAGGAAAAGTTACTTGTTAGAAAAAAAAAATATCAACAAGTAGGTGTTTTGATGGCCATAATAATGCCTGACCACCTTCCATCGATGGGAAGCCAAGGACCCCAAAAGGAGACCTTGTGAAGCTAAAGAGATTCAGACGTACTCCTTACCCTGCAGCCCTCACATCCGGAAGCTGAGGTGCCAAGCTTCTTCAGGATTATCGGCCCATCTTGAGTTTGTGATGATATTAATATTGACTAAATGATCTGAGTCCACCTACACTGACGTAGCATGGGACAGGTTTCATACTATGATGAATATGTAAACGTGCCCTAGCCAAGGTTATTATGTCCATACACATAATACATGACAAGGTACTATTGACACACCACATTCATGTTTCAGGACAAAAAAAAAAGGAGCACCTCTGTAAAGGGAAGTTTGACCCACACACACACATATATATATATATATATATATATATATATATATATATATATATATTGATACCATAGGTGTGCCAAGGGGGGTACCAGATGATTTCACAGTAAAAGACGAAGTTTGAGTCCATTTCCCCAACCATCACTGCTAATGATATTTTGATTTGCATTTATTATATTTATAACATCCAACAGCGCTTTGTTAATTACCTTACAAGAGCTGGTTTAACTCTTACAAGACACATCCCAGATGGCCCTAGACATGAATTTGGCGAAGAAAGGAGGAGTATGTAACATACTCCCAGATACTATGACATGACATGTTGTACCTACATTCCAGATACCACAGGTTCATATGGTAACGTAACCTTGACAATAGAGAAGCTAGCGTATACCTCTGAAGAATTAAAAGGATTCCAGGAACCATTAATTCATGGGGTAGATGGTTTGATGGATGAATGGCTAGCAAAAGGTTCTGACCCAGATAGGCGTGGCTGTCTTCTAAATGTTCATTTTCCTTGCTCTCATTGTCTGTTTTATGATTTGTTTTAGATTTGTGAATGCATACTGTAGTTGTCTTTTTAGTAAATAGCCATTTTAAGGGGGGACTGTTGTGGACATGAAATATTACCCTAATTTTAGTTAGTAAAATGCCTATTTACTCCATTTAGTTATAATCAGGATTATTCAATAAATTACTAAAATGACCACTAGATATCACTCAGGAGTACCCCACCTATCGACTAAACACTCTCATTTTCAAGATGGCGCTGGAATCCGGGGGAGAACTTCATGACGACAGTAATGACATAAGATGGCACACCCAGCTTTGAATAAAACACTTAACACTTAACCAATTATTAATGTATTATTTCATGTTATCTCTGACAAAGCATATGATGTAATTCTGCTTTATAAGGGGCATGCCACCCCATCTAATAAACATTCCTCAAGTTTTTCATTAACCTGAAACTTGTGTCTGGTGTGAATTACTTCAGGGAGCGTGCACGCACTATTTCTTTAATTTGGCCAGGGGCAGATACACAAAATAATCAATTTATTGATTGATTTTCACTTCACATTGTAACACTATTATCTGTCATAAATCTCTGAATCACACTCCACATGTACATATTTTTTTTAAGTAGACAACCCAGGGTATTCAAAACGGGGTATGTCCAGTCTTTTTTAGTAGCCACTTAGTCACAAACACTGGCCAAAGTTAGCGTTAAGACCCCGGGGGCCGTGTGATCACTCAACAGAGCAGTCACACATGGTCACAATAGGTGCCCTAGTGTCTGCCTGGCAGTCTCCCTGCATGTGTAAAATAAAAAATAAAAAAAATGTAATTTCCCACACCGGGAGCACCGCCGATCAGCGCCGGGGGAACGACGGCGACCAGGTAAGTACCTTTTACCGTTGTGACGGTTCAGGCCTCAACGGTAAAATACGAAGGGGTTAAAGGAACACTACATGCACCATAACCACCCCCATTTTAAGAAGTCAAATGATTTTAGAATGATTTGACTTGCTAGTTGGGTTTGCTTCCGCCTCCACTACTGCAGCCATAGAGCCATAGTCTCTCTGTCTGAGCTAAGCCCTGCACTGATAGGTCATTGGCTGACAGCGGTCAGCTAATACTGTCTGCCAATAAACTAACCCTGCACTGCAGGGCTTAGCTCAGGAGAGCTAACGGAAGCTCCTAAGCTTCCAGCTTTCTGTCTGATTAAGCAGAGTCAGGAAGGGGTGTCTGTCACCTATTACCTAGGAGCCCAGGTAAGAAGTCAAACCATTCTAAAATTGTTTGACTACTTACAATGGATGGATGACAAGGCAATCTTGTCACCATAACTACCATAGCACTTCATAGTGATTATGTTGCTTCAAATGGTCCTTTAACATACTTTAACATACTTTCCCATATAAACTTTCAGCTGCCAACCCATCCGTCACTTGAGGCCCCTTTAACAGAGTAATGACTGTCAGATGTTAGATATGATAGTCACCTTGCTTATCCTTACAGCCATTCCCAACATGATCTGACCTGGCAATAAAAGTTGGCTACAAAATATGTAAATTTCCAACTTACTCAGTGACTTGGACATTCACTCCTGGGACTTTATTTAGTAAACCCTAAATTGCAGCAAATTTAAATCCAAATGGCAAACTATTGGCAATATAGGCGGATTTAAAAAATATACATTTTGCAATTCTAATTTCAGTTAAAGGACCACTCTAGGCACCCAGACCACTTCAGCTTAATGAAGTGGTCTGGGTGCCAGGTCCAGCTAGGGTTAACCCATTTTTTTATAAACATAGCAGTTTCAGAGAAACTGCTATGTTTATAAATTGGTTAAGCCTTCCCCCTAATCCTCTAGTGGCTGTCTCATTGACAGCCATTAGAGGCGCTTGCATGATTCTCACTGTGAAAATCACAGTGAGAGCACTCGTCCATAGGAAAGCATTGCAAATGCTTTCCTATGCGACTGGCTGAATGCGCGCGCAGCTCTTGCCGCGCATGCGCATTCAGCCGAAAGGGAGGATCGGAGGCGGAGAGGAGGAGGAGAGCTCCCCGCCCGGCGCTGGAATAAAGGTAAGTTTTAACCCTTTACTCTCCATCCAGGCTTGGGGGGGGGGGGGTCCCTGAGAGTGGGGGCACCCTCAGGGCACTACAGTGCCAGGAAAACGAGTATGTTTTCCTGGCACTAGTGTGGTCCTTTAACTACAATTCCTATTTTAGTGAATAACCCTGCAAATGATCTGCTATTTCTAATGTTAATCCAGCTGGTCCCAAGTCAGTCTTAAAGTGTCTCTGTAGCCCCATATCAATAATGTATGTTTCATGAAAATCAAATCTTTGTGAAATACTTCCACTGAAATTCCAACCCAGTCAAAAGATCAACTGAGTTAGTGTCAGTATTTTCCCTTTTTGACAAGCTTTACAAAAAGGCAGAGCTTTGACCTTTTGTCAAACTTGTAATTTACCCCGGCCAAAGGTTTGTAATTCATGCACTGTTTTACATGCTCTGAAATTAAAGCTAACAGGGTGCACTTGTTTTGCTTGTGCTGGAGTACAAACAGGAAACAGCAGAACATGTTGCTATCCAAATGGCTTTCCCTGTAAACATCTGCAGGCTGTGCAAGGAATGCTGTTGAAGTGCTCCTTGCATGGTCCTAGGGCCTGCATCTGGGAACACCAGAGAACTAAAGTGACCACACCCCAAAACTGAGTCTGTCCCGCAGAAAGCAAGATAACCATTAGTTTGCTATATCTCAATGTTCATGCTGTTTTAACCCCCTTAAGACCGGAGGGCGTACAATTACGCCCTATTTTAAGCGCTTCTAAACGCGTAATTGTACGCCCTCTGGTTTTTTCTTACTTACCCGGTCGCCGGCGATCCCACGCCGGCATCGCGGTTGGGTGGACTCCCAGGGAGCCCCCCGCGGCACGTCCACCCTCCAGCAGCCCCCCCGGCCATGTGAGAGTGAGGTCTTTGCGAGGACCTCACAATCACATGGCCGGGTTAGCTGCCTGGTGCATTGCCAGCAGGGGGACTGCCTGTGTTCAGCGAAGTCTCCCGAGTACAACAGTACCCCTCATGTACAAGTTTTATGGTGTTTTCAAAAGTTACAGCGTCAAATATAAGGCTTGTGTTTCATTTTTTCACATTCAAATTTCGCCAGATTGCTTACGTTGCCTTTGTGACCCTATGGTAGCCCAAGAATGAAAATTACCCCTATGATGGCATACCATTTGCAATAGTAGACAACCCAAGGTATTGCAAATGGGGTATGTCCAGTCTTTTTTAGTAGCCACTTAGTCACAAACGCTGGCCAAAATTGGCGTTTTTTGCATTTTTCACACACAAACAAATACTAACGCTAACTTTGGCCAGTGTTTGTGACCAAATGGCTGCTAAAAAAGACTGGACATACCCCATTTGCAATACCTTGGGTTGTCTACTATTGCAAATGTTATGCCATTATGGGTGTAAATTTATTTCCTGGGCTACTATACAGTCTCAAAGGCAATGTAACCAATCTGGCGAATTTCAATTTCAAATGTAACACGCTATATTTGACCTTGTAACTTCCCAAAACACCATAAAACCTGTACATAGGGGGTACTGTTTTACATGTGAGACTTTGCTGAATACAAATATGTGTATTTTATTGCAGTAAAAGTAAACAGTATTATGACATTGACAGTTAAAATGTCATGTAGAACTAAAAAAATAACAGCATTTCTTATTTTCTCCCATTTTTTTCATATTAAATTATGTTTCATAGCTAAATATTTGATATTAAATGAAAGCCCTGTTTCCCCTGAATAAAATTATATATAATAAGGGGGGTGCATTTAATATGAAAGAGGTTAATTACGGTTGGACAGGAGTGATGTCGCAAACATAAAATTTTCAGTTCGCGAACGGTGAACGCGAACTTCCGCAAATTTTCGCGAACGGGGAACCCGGCGAGCCGCCATAGACTTCAATAGGCAGGCGTATTTTAAAACCCACAGGGACTCTTTCTGGCCACAATAGTGATGGAAAAGTTGTTTCCAGGGGACTAACACCTGGACTGTGGCATGCCGGAGGGGGATCCATGGGAAAACTACCAAGGAAAATTACATAGTTGATGCAGAGTATGGTTTTAATCCATAAAGGGCATAAATCACCTAACATTCCTAAATTGCTTGGAATAACGTGCTTTAAAACATCAGGTATGTTGTATCGATCAGGTAGTGTAAGGGTTACGCCCGCTTCACAGTGACAGACCAAACTCCCCGTTTAACGCACCGCAAACAACCGCAAACAGTCCATTTACACAACCGCAAACTCCCCATTTGCACAAGGTTGGATACCAAGCTAGCCATGTCCTCACTGATGTCATTGAAGGTCTCTTCCTCCACCCAGCCACGTACATCACCAAGGGTCCCCGAAAAGTGACAACAAGCCCCCTGTATTTTTTTTTTTAAATGTACACTACTGTTACACCAGATATGAGTTGCACTGGTGTGACACTGTGTCCTGGCAGGCCCTGAAACGCACACGTGTGAAGGAAACTGACTGCTATTATTTCACAGTCAAATTTCTAGTTTTTTTTTTTTTTTAATGTACACTACTGTTACACCAGATATGAGTTGCACTGGTGTGACACTGTGCCCTGGCAGGCCCTGAAACGCACACGTGTGAAGGAAACTGACTGCTATTATATTACAGTCAAAAAAGTTTTTTTAAATGCAAGCTATTGTGCCCCCAAAATGTTCGTGTGTGGGGGTGCTGGAATGACGTGGGCCAATGGGAGCCTGAATCAACTTTTGGCTCCCACTGCCCCTTTAAGAGCAAGCTCGTGACTTGAGCCGTGCTCCTAGTGCCAGGCGGGCCACGTGACCGATCACTGCGGTCAGTGCAAGCGGCTAAGTCAGAAGAGGAGATCAAGCCGCATGCGGCTCGTGTGGAGGCAGGAGTGATCCAGCCACGCGCGGCTCAAGCTTAGGAGCCAGGTCGGTCCCAGGATAAGGTAAATACAGCCACAACCACTTATCCCAATCACACACCTTTCCTAACGTCCTATCCCATTTAAAGCATATTACTGCGTATTTAATAAAACAGACCCCCTACTTCATCCAGGTTACCAATCGATGGTTCGATATTCTGAGCCCTTTCTGATTTACTGTACACGACTATTCGATATTCCCACAAATTTTATATAGCATTTTATGTTTGTTTGAGACCACCTTAAAAATATTGGATATCGCTAAAAATCATGATCGCTATGTACTTTCTCTACAAACCTCTAAAACGAACCAAACTACTCATCCATCCGCTATACCACTTTATCCCACCTAGAACTAGTGCCCAGTTAAAATACTTGGCTCTTACTTACCCACAATCAGTCATGCCACACACATTTCACCACTACTCTCACTGAATCCCTCTGACTAGGGCTAAATTCATCTTCTACATCAGAACACTACTCCTAAGATTGGGTTGTATCCATGTCTCGGGTCTTTCATTTAGAATAGGGGCAGCTTCGGTCTCCTTCAACACTGACACTCCAGTGCATATTATTAAAAGATTGGGCAGAAGGAAATCCTCAGTCTACAACTGATATATTACTCATCCCGAGAAAGAAATGAGGAAAGCTATTAAAAGTTTGGCTTTGTAAATTTGATGCAATAAGTGTGTTTTTATTTAATACCTTTTCACCCTCTTTGCATGAACCCGATTTACATATATTACTAATATGTTTCTGAACATATATATTATATTATTCACTCACTCACTCTCTGGGCCGGCCTAAGACATCATGCTGCCTAGATCTAACGATAAATGACTATGGGGGATAATGTATAATACACAGGTTACTGGCTATGGGGGGGGGGGGAGGGATTGTATAATAAACACAGGTTACTGGCTATGGGAGGATAATGTATAATAAGCACAGGTTACTGGCTATGGGGGGATAATGTATAATAAACACAGGTTACTGGCTATGGGGGGATAATGTATAATAAACACAGGTTACTGGCTATGGGAGGATAATGTATAATAAACACAGGTTACTGGCTATGGGAGGATAATGTATAATAAACACAGGTTACTGGCTATGGGAGGATAATGTATAATAAACACAGGTTACTGGCTATGGGGAGGATAATGTATAATAAACACAGGTTACTGACTATGGGGGGATAATGTATAATAAACACAGGTTACTGGTTGTGGGGGGATAATGTATAATAAACACAGGTTACTGGTTGTGGGGGGATAATGTATAATAAACACAGGTTACTGGCTATGGGGGAGATAATGTATAATAAGCACAGGTTACTGGCTATGGGGGGATAATGTATAATAAACACAGGTTACTGGCTATGGGAGGATAATGTATAATAAACACAGGTTACTGGCTATGGGAGGATAATGTATAATAAACACAGGTTACTGGATATGGGAGGATAATGTATAATAAACGCAGGTTACTGGCTATGGGGGATAATGTATAATAAACAGGTTACTGGCTATGGGGGATAATGTATAATAAACACAGGTTACTGGCTATGGGGGGTAATGTATAATAAACACAGGTTACTGGCTATGGGGGGATAATGTATAATAAACACAGGTTACTGGCTATGGAGGATAATGTATAATAAACACAAACACAAAAAAAAAGGAAATGCAGCTTCAGAATTAATCTAAATTGTATGCTGTCTAGGAGGTGGGAGGGTCTGGGAGGGAGGGTCTGCTGCTGATTGGCTGGAATGTGTCTGCTGACTTTGAGGTACAGGGTCAAAGTTTACTCAATGACGATGAATGGGGGCGGACCGAACATCGCATATGTTCGCCGTCCGTGGCGAACGCGAACAAGCTATGTTCGCCAGGAACTATTCGCCTGCGAACCGTTCGGGACATCACTATTGGACAGACATATAACGCAAATGCCAGGTTTTGTTTACGTTTTGTTCTGTTCACAACGTGTACATTTGTCTCAGTCCTTAAGGGGTTAACCCTCATAGTCACTACTAATAGGGCTGATGTTTTTTATGTTCATCAAGATTATTACCTTTTATTGTTTGTTTAGTTATAATGCCATTGCCAACATTTCAAATACACAACATTCAAATATAAGAGGAAAATTTCAATTTTAGGTCTACGTGCATGGGGGTTTGGTCAGAACTGGGCTATTCTGAGAAAAATAAGTGACAAACTAAAATAAGGAAATGCCCCTCCTAAATAGGGCACTTGGAAGGTATGCATTGGCAACCAAGCCTGGATGGGCTAATTGAGAGACTGCCTGCACATCATGGAGAATGGGAATTAGGGAGAATGGGAGTTTGACAAATGCTCCTTACCCTGGACGTTTGCCACAAACTTCTGGAGGAGTGTGGAAGCTAGCCTCCTGCCCACGGACTATGGGCCATATACTTTGTGCCAAACTCAACATCTTTTTCTTCTGCTCACAAGATATTTCCCTGGCTTATTTGATATTTTCCCGAACAGAGACACTTTCCCTGCGTTCGGTAGATAAATCTACGAAACACCAACCACCCCCCTGACTCATTAACTACAAAGAAACCACAGGATTAAGTGCTCTCTCTGTGTGGCTGCCGTTTGTATAACCAAACGCCATTTGCTGGAGAAAATTGCGGCCATCTTGTCGCACGACCGCATGCAATGGGACTTGGTCGTCGAGTGTCTGGAACTCTAAGTCGGACACTCGACCTCACAAACACCGGTGAAACCATACGAACGCCTGCTTCTTTCCGCAACAAGCCAGGAGAACACTGTTCTGTAGGTTTGTTCATATGAACAAGACGAATAAACACTACCTATGAGCCAGGGGAACTGTTCGTCTTTTTGTTCGGTTTGGAACTCCCAAAATTGACCGATCGCTACCACTGAAACTCTGGAACTGATTTGGGCAGACACCTCATGATCGGTAGGTGAAAACTTTACCCCGGTGGCGATTTGGCTGTATTCGTGGAATCTGAGCATTATTTGGACAACTTGGGCGCTCAGATCCAGGCTATCCGGAGATACCATATTTGGGGGGTTTCCTAGATGTTTATTATGTATTTTCATGTGTTTTAATATGTTATGCCTAGTCATGCTGACTTTGGAATTTGTAACCATTTTGTGGGAGTGTTCTGGGCGTGTTGTGGGAGTTTTTGTGGGCGTGTGTACTTTATTCCTGAGATGCATAAAAGCCGGCCAGAATAAATCATTCATTCTTGTACCCTTCATCAAGTCTAGGCAGATGTTTGGGTATACTAGAGGATTTAAAATTCTGGTTCTTGCTTTCAAATCTCTACATAATGTTGCTCCCACCTATCTATCCTCCCTAATACACAAGTATGTCTCAACAAGGACCTTATGCTCTGCTGAAGACTTACGTCTACCTTCTGTCCGTACTCCCACCTCTGATGCTCGCCTTCAAGACTTCTCGAGGGCTGCACCGTTCCTGTGGAACTCGCTTCACTCCTCCGTTAGATGCTCACCCAGTCTCCACTCCTTCAAAAAATCATTTAAAAACCCACTTCTTCATAAAAGCGTATCAATTAAACTGTTAATAGCTGCCGAATGATTCATCTCTTGCAACTGTCACTAGTCTAATACTATCCTTACCTTTTGTGTCACTTTACCCCACTCCCTCTGGCATGTAAGCTCATTGAGCATGGCCCTCAACCCCTTTGTTCCTGTGTGTCCAATTTGTCTGGTTACAACTATGTTTGTTCGTCCGCCCACTGTAGTGCGCTGCGGAATTTGTTGGCGCTATACAAATAATAACATAATAATAACGAGAGCTTTAATGACTGCTTCACTTGGGATGTGGGAGAACTACAGCGGATATACTCAGTTGGAGTATAGGGGATTCGTTACAGGGAGCTACGAAGAGATTTGAGGAATGAGTTTGTAAGGAGATATGCAATATATTGTGCATTAAAATGGGAGTGAACTCCAGCTTGGAGTTGCCTATAAAGTATGTAAGTAATAATATGTATAGTGCAACAGTTATTTAGAACCAGTAAAAGAGTAAATGCCAACATTTACACTGCAGCAAAAGGAATACCAGTTCACATGCTGTATGAGGTGGTAAAGTAGTTAGGTTAAATGTTTAGAATGCACTAAATGGTTTAAGCCCAATGCTTAAATTAAATTTCCACAGGAGAGTTAATATCTTTGTTTACCTCTCGTTATTAGTTCTGCCATTGATGTGAGTTGCAGTTCTACAACAGTAATAGGGGTGTCCTTGTGGCCATCCCTGGTCTAAACCATGTAAGCAATCAGCTCGCTGCTAAAGGTTATACCTTTCAAAAATCTTATGAATATCAGATGTGATATCATAAATTAAATAACAGGAGTCAATTGTGTATAAAAGGGGTCAGATTCCGGATATGGTATGAAAAGTAGCATTGGAAACTATAGGATTGTAAGCATGTGGTCTCCTACCTACCATCTGTCCCTTTTCATTAAATGACACATGTGGGGGCCACGTGCCAAATTCTCAATTTTTTAATACCACACATGTAGGAAACATTCCTTTTTTGTTTCCACAATGAAACCTCTGTTCTCCACTGCATGTTTAAGACACAGCTTCTGCTCTATAAAGGGTTATATCCCACTGCAGCTGAGTATTTGCTTTGAAGGGAGATTAGCCTTGTTGTGTTTATTTTCACTCTTTAACCTTGCTTTGTAGATCTCCCAAAAGAGAATATGTTTTTAAACATGATAGTGCCTACGTAATTATTTAAAAACAACAAGCACTAATTTTATAAGAAAAAATAAAAATATTATTCATGGGACAGTGAAGTTGCTTAGAATGTAAAAGTGCAACAGAGATAAGTATTTACTTTACTTCCCTTCACAGCGTTAGGAACATTAGTGAATGCCAGGAGAACAAGGACCTGCCACTTCTGGGGGGGAACAGAAAAGGATGGTGGATCCTTTCACTGCATGTTCCCTGCTATGTCACCAAGCTGCATACCTACTTCTACACCTGCCTATTGCCGCAACACAAGAGAATACATTTACCTGAAGAGTATGGCTGTTACATGAGGCTCCTGAACCCCAGGGATGGCTGACCCGCTGCTGGAACCCTCAATCTGACTGCCCGCTGAAAGTACAGTGACACCGACCTCCCAGTACAAGGGGGGCCTAGGGAGATTTGTCCCCAGCATCGGGAGCCCTGTGGAGAAGGATTGTGGCCACAGTTCGAACTTTCGAAGTAGTACTTCAAACTCCCAAACAGTCGAAGTGGCCGCCATTCGTCATTCGAACACGTGGTGGCGGCCATCTTGTTTGCATGGACCAAAACCACGAATAGACTTCAGGGGGACTTAGCCGCGAATGCCATGGAACTATTTTCATCCTGAAAACCTAGCGGTTCCCGGTCGGTCCTACAGCGGCACTAAGCCGTGATTCTATGGAACTGTTTTAGGCATGGGACCATGCCTGCGCCTGGGCAAAACTAAGACTTCCATAAAATTTCTGAACCCTTGATCTAATCTGGGTGATTTTTTGATACATTGTTCACCCAGATCAGGGCTATCAGGAGATATGTTGTGTTTTGGGGTGCTTATGGGACTTTATAAAAAATAGATTTTTCTGCCTGGAGATAATTAAGTTAATCCATTATCTTCCTTAATTATCTCCCAGGCAGAGAGGAGGGATTGTGTAAACTATATGGGAGTGTCTCACTGTATAACTCTGTTTTTATTGGTTTGTTAACTTTGTGTCCCTGTGCCCAGCAAGGTCCACGTGGGTGTCACCCTTGTTGGGAAACTTGCATAAAAGGCCAGTGTGGCTCCATTAAAATTGAGTTCCTCTTTACCCTCAACTTGAGTCTTGTTCCTTGTGTGGAGGGGACAGCTACATCACTACAAGGGATTGCTATAATCCTTATACTCCCTTGGATTCTCTGAGCTCCTGTAAGAGCTATTCCTGCTTGACTCTCTGAAGGAAGAGAGGTTCACCCACTGGAACCTGGAGCCTTGTCGTAGGTCCAGGATGGGTAGGAGACGGCGAGACCCCAACCAAGCTGCGGTGGTTGTGGGGTCTGCTGTGCTTATGGTGTCTGGAGGAGTGCTTGGATTCCTCGGTGAGCACTAGGAGCATCCGTCGGCGGAGGTGCCCAACTGGGTACAGTGGTGGCAGCAGTGGAATGGCATCCTAATGCGAGGAGCAGCATCCTGGAAACACCGGTAGCATGGTGATTATAGTGAGGGCAACGCTAGCATTCGTGCAGCACCCCTGGAAGCAGATGTGTCCATCGACTTGGAGCAGACCAGTATGGCAGACTCTGAAGATTTGCTGGCCGTGATGCGGTGGCGAGTGGCCTGATTTGGCCCTAATGTGTCCGTGGATACCTTCCAGGCGATCTGGAACCAGGCCACCATGGAGCGACAAGCGAAGAGGGACAAAGAATTCCTGCTGGCTAAAGCAAGGAAAAGTAATCTCCAGCGGAAGGAGGTTTACAGCAGCCGAATTGACTCGGCATCAGAGGATGTTAGCCTCTCTCCCCAGACACAGCCAGAAGTAGGGACCTCATAGACTGGTCCTGTGAGGAACCCCAAACAGCAGTTGGAGATGGGACCGACGTCTCTCCATCGGCCCTACAGGGATGCTGGGCAGCCGGTCCAGATCCCCAGCTGCAGCCGGAGTTACAGGGAGAGGAGACAGCTAGTTCTTCTTCCCTGGACCTTATAGACTGGCACTGGGAGGAACCCCAAATGGCAGGTGGAGATGGGACCAAGGTCTCTCTACCGGCCTTACAGGGATGCTGGGCAGCAGGCCCAGATCCCCATCGGCAGCCAGAGTTACAGGGAGAGGAGACAACAGGTCTCTCCCCAGTGGCAGTGCATCCTACAGGGAGAGGAGACAACCGGTCTCTCTCCCCAGCAGCAGTGTGCAGTACAGGGAGCAGAAGGTATCATCCTTCCTCCCCAGCAGCAGCTTATCTTTCAGGGAGAGGAGACAACCGGTCTCTCTCACCAGCTGCAGTGCATCTCACAGGGAGAGGAGACAACCGGTCTCTCTCACCAGCGGCAGTGCATCTCACAGGGAGAGGAGACAACCGGTCTTCCACAGCAGAAACACCATAAGAGTAAAAAAATCAGCCAAAGGATCGGAACTAGCACATCCCTAGCATATATACAAAAAACAGGTATAACAGGAGGTAAAGACACAGGAAAGGGGGGTGGAGGGGCTAAATCCCAGTAACCACAACCCAAAAAACCCTCAACGAGTCTATCCCTATAGTACCTCGGCACCATGGACTAACCACTAGTGCCTACCTGAACCATTCTCCCTACCTGAAAATGAAAGAAAGTAAAACTAGTGCATACTACAACTAAGTGCTACCAAGTGTGATGATAAAACAACAAAAAGCTCAACGCGCATTTCGGCGTGTCAGCACGCCATCGTCAGGAGAAGTGTCTGAAGGCTGGCTACCTTGCACGTAAATATACCGTTCTTAATTAATGCAGGACATCTGACAGCTCTATGGGGAGGGGGTGTGTCTTTATACTCGTCCTATGTTCATGGGCTATTTCACAGACTGTCTGGTCTGAAGGGGCTTGTGAAAACGCTCCTCCCCCTTATTCCCAGATTGGTTATGTGGGACGGTATTTAATCAAGCATGCTAACAAAATGTCACTCCCCACAACAAGGGCAAGTAATGGGGTTGTGTCATTACACTCCTCCCATGTTAATAGACTGCTTAGCTCACTGTCCGAATAGTTGGATCATTGTTACAGGGGGCATGTTACACACTTCACTCAAGCTTTCGAATAGGTTGATCCCCACGTAGGGAGGTATTCCGCATCCACGTGGGTGTGTCCAGAATCCGACACTCCCCCAATCATCGCAGATTGGTCAGTGTACCCACAGAGTGGAAGTGATCCCTCCCTATTTATTACCATATATTAGGATGATGTACATACTGTAAATAGATGTAAGGGGTATATTGTGGGAATAAGAACCACAGAGAAATGGTACTATTAATCCCCCTCTAGCCCCAATGTCTCCTTTATCGAGACAGTTATGCAGAGGGAACAGGCTATGGTATATTAAAACTATGAGGGAGGTACCATGAGTCCACAAGTATCGTATAGCTATCTGTGTACCCTTTCAAAGCGCAAGTGGTATCTGTTTGCATTGAGTTAAGGTCTATGAGCAAGGGAAGCACGTTAAAACTTAAAGAACCATTATAGTGCCAGGAAAACAAACTCTTTTTCCTGGCACTATAGGGTCTATAGGTCCCCCCCACCATCAGGGCCCCACTCCCGCCGGGCTCTAGGGGGAGGAAGAGGTTAAACACTTACCTTTGGGGACTCTCCTCCCTCTTCCAACGTAATTTGAGAATGCGCATGCGCGGCAAGTGCCACGCGCGCACTCAGTCAGTTCATAGTAAAGCATTTCTCAATGCTTTCCTATGGACACTGGCATCTTCTCACTGTGAAAATCACAGTGAGAAGCGTGGAACCGCCTCTAGCGGCTGTCAATGAGACAGCCACTAGAGGCTGGATTAACCCTCAGTGTAAACATAGCAGTTTGTTTACAGCAGGCAGGGTTAACCCTAGATGGACCTGGCACCCAGACCACTTCATTAAGCTGAAGTGGTTTGGGTGCCTATAGTGGTCCTTTAATATCTCATTTAACAAAGCAGATAGATAAATGCATGAAAGAATAATAGAGGGCACTTATAACTGAGGTTGGTTCCAATGCCACCCTTTTAAGTTATAGTGCCTCAATCTCTAACGCCAAAGGGATATCTGATATCAGACCTCGGCGGCAATGACACCTTTAATGACAGAGAGAGAAACCAAGCTGCATAACAAGACCCTATGCTGGTACAGGAAGCCATCCTGCTTGTTGTGTTTCTTTAACTGGATGTTGCAGGCATATATAAAACTATATCCAAGATTTCAATTATCTATGATGACGCCAGCCTGCCCGCCAGGTGACACCACTGGACCCCAGGGAATCCCCTCACTCCCACAGGTAAGGAGGCTGGGGGGATTTTTTTTTTATTTTTTTTAAACGTGAGTGTGTGTGTTAGAGTGTGTGTGTGTGTTAGTGTTAGAGTGTGTGTTAGTGTTAGAGTGTGTGTGTTAGAGTGTGTGTTAGTGTTAGAGTGTGTGTGTTAGTGTTAGAGTGTGTTAAAGTGTGTATGTGTTAGTGTGTGTGTGTGTGTGTTAGTGTGTGTGTTAGTGTGTGTGTTAGTGTTAGAGTGTGTGTTAGTGTTAGACTGTGTGTGTGTGTTAGTGTCCTAGTTTTAGAAGCTCCTCTAGCGGCTGTCAATGAAACAGCCACTAGAGGCTGGATTAACCCTCAGTGAAACATAGCAGTTTCTCTGAAACTGCTATGTTTTCAGCTGCAGGGTTAAAACTAGAGGGACCTGGCACCCAGACCACTTTATTGAGCTGATGTGATCTGGGTGTCTGTAGTGGTCCTTTAAGTGTATGTGTATCTGCATGCACTGACATACATACCGCGGTCTGCGACCAGGTGCCCGCCGCCATTTGTTGCGGCCCCAGCCCGTGCAGAATAAGCGCGCGGGGGGGGGCACGGACCAGTTTTCGCACCGGGGCCCCATGGGTTGTGTGTACGCCACTGCATAAGGACATACAGACACATACATACATACTGACATACATACAGACACCGTCATGGTTGTCACCCCCAGATGGCAGCCCTGGCAGCAGATCCTTTAAGTCCTGCAAGTTGCGAGGTTGAGCCTGTATGTATCGGATTTGTTGTTCCAGCACATCACACAGATGCTCAATTGGATTGAGGTCTGGCGAATTTGGGGGCAAGGCAACACCTTGAACTGTTTGTCATGTTCCTCAAACCATTCTTGAACAATGTTTGCAATGTGGCAGGGTGCATTATCTTGACGAAAGAGGCCATTGCCATCAGGGAACACCTTTGCCATTAATGGGTATATGTGGTCTGCAGGTGTGTAAAATTAGCATCCACATAAATGCTAGTCTACTTGAAAGTTATATGATAAACATAAAATGTATTTGTGTGTTTTGTGTCTTGCAACACAAACTTCTCTTTAACCCCTTAAGGACCAAACTTCTGGAATAAAAGGGAATCATGACATGTCACACATGTCATGTGTCCTTAAGGGGTTAAGGGTGTGTTGCTATCTTTATTATGGGCTGTTACGGTTACCCCCAGGCTAGCTGAAGGCTGGACCTCTTGGATGTCCTGGTTCCCGAAGGTGGAGAGAGAGAAGCGCTGTTCCGTTCAGCAGACCACCAGAGTCCTGTGAATACAAAGCAATCCCACTAGCTCTAGTATAGCTAGGATACCCTGGTTGCCACAAAACGAGTTGAGGCTGCGATTTGAAGGTCAAACACGAACTGGCTTTAATGGCACAGGGACGGCGTTATTTATGCAATATCCCAGGTCTATGAGCATGAGGACAGCCCCCTCTGGACCTGATGGGATACAGGGACAATACATACAGTTGACCAATGACAATACACTGCATCGTTTGAAATAGTCCCCGCCCAGCTTGGAGATAATGATTCCAACGGTTATAGCAATTCAATTATCTCCAAGTGCCCAGAATCCCACGTGTATTTCCAACAGAATTCTGTAAACAGAATTCTGTAAAAACAGAATACAATTTATATTTATAACAGTTTACAAAATGCCCCTTACATTCTACCATTCATTAGATAGCTCGGGTCTGAGCGCATCATATGGACGAATAGCGCTCAGACCTCACGAACGGTATGGCTAGTCTCTGAGATATGTCTTTTCGTGTCTCTTTGTCCCGAACACGAGATGGAGGCCATCTTTTCTGCTCGTGATAGGCGAGCGGGTATCAGTTTCAAAACTTCTGGAACGAAACACGGATAGCAGGCTGTACGAATACCACTCTCTGGCTGGTTGTCCCAACCCTTCGTGAACCGAACGTAGCCCGCCCTGAAGGGGCCAATTAGCCTGCGGTTAACCGCAGCCTCAACGTTCTAATTACAGACACACGCCGGGGTGTAGGTGGTCCTCGTTCGGGAATTTGAATACGGTGAAAATAGTCGCCGAACGAGGCCACCCTGAGGCAGTCAATTAAGGTTGTGGTTAACCGCAAACCGCAACTTCCCAGTGGTCGTCCGTTCGGTTGTTTCCGAGGTCAACAGGGTTAAGTGGCGGCACACGCCAGGGGCCGGTTGGTCTGAGTTCGTATGCACGAATATGTAATCCAAGTTGTTCGTGTAAATGGGTATAGGTAACAATAATACCGAAGGAACCGTCTTCGGTAACTTAACATAGTGTAATCCAATATATGAGTCTGTGGAGTGTCCATAACATGGGCCTATTAGTGGAATGTAAGCAATTATAGTGAGAACAGCACTGTGCTTTGCATGAAACATTAAATCCATTTTAAATTTGCTTTTTAAGTCTCGAAGCTTACCTTCTTATATCATTGTTAATGATGCTCTGTTAGAATGGAGGCATGCTTCTGCTTATTTGCAGTGTGTATAAGGAGGACATTTACAGTTTTTTTTGTTTGATACACCTGGCCTGGATAATTTATTATTACACAATGCCTAAAGATGTTGATTTTTTAATAGGTTATAGCAGTGGTATTATCCCAGGTGATTATGAGTTTTAGATGTACCAGTTATTCTGATGATGATGATGATATATGTAGCCATAAAAAAAGGATTCTAGAGCAGTTAGCATGCTAAATCCCATTGCTACTACAAAACTATTATAAGTTGAATATTCACCATTCATAATATCAGACAAACTGTATTGTAAATATATTTTAGATTTTCTAGGCTTATAAGAAAGACAATTAAAGTATGGGTGATGTTTTGGGTTATAAAGTTAGTTAAGTTGCCTCCCTGAAACGTGACTATGGCAGGTAATTAAATACAGACAGGAAGCATATATCGGCTTTGAAACTTTACTATGTAATGCTGGCCTTTTCGTTTGAAATTTAAGCAGTCAAAGTAGGAAATTCAAAGTCACTTGTAACCTTTAAACTTTTGATCATGAAGCACATCTGGAGCACAAGGGCTATTATAAAGGGATTTGTTAAAAACATATCACATCCTTTTCATTGTTAATCTCTTCCATCCATGTTTCTCACATCTAATCGATTCTACAGAATCTTATATGTACTAATTTAATTCTTCCCTGTCTTTAACCCTTTATGTCATAGGCTGAAATGTAGAATATTGTCTTGTTGTGCATTCTTCATATCTGTGTGAAACTATATTGTATTGGTGCATGTTGATCAATTTTCTGTATTGAAATGTACATTGGGTTAGTATTAAATAAGCTAGTCTGTTATTGGCAGCTTCTCAATTTCTTCTGAGCATCACAAAGTATTGTGTTCTTGTCTGTGTTTATACATTTACAGTTACAGTTAGGTCTAGAAATATCTGGACACTGACACAAGTTTGGTTGTAATAAATTCAAGTTACATAATGAATATTGGCTTAAAGTGCAGTCTCTCAGCTTTGATTTGAGGGATTTCACATTGCAAATTGGAGGAAGGGTTTTGGAGTTACACCTCTTTAATATGTAGCCCTCGTAGAAGCAGCTAGATGAATTCTGAAATGTATAGGGATATAGTGTCTGCTCAGATTCACTTTACAGATGGACAATGACGCAAAACATAATGCGCAAGCAACTCAGGAGTTTTTTGAGAAAAAGAAGTGGAATATTCTGCAATGGCCGAGTCAATCACCTGATCAAGCATGTATTTCACTTGCTGAAGACAAAACTTAAGGCAGACTCACGAACAAACAACAACTGAAGACAGCTGCAGTAAAGGCCTGGCACAGCATCACAAAGGAGGAAACCCAGCGTTTGGTGATGTCCATGCATTCCAGACTTCATGTAGTCATTGCCTGCAAAGGATTTTCAATAAAGTATTGAATAAACATATTATTTATGATTATGTTAATTTGTCCAATTACATTACAGCCCCTGAAAAAAGTGGACTGTGCATGAAAATTGCTGCAATTCCTAAATGTTGCATATGGTATATTTATTCATCTTCAATTGCATTTCAGTTTTTTCTTTTCAAATCCATTGTGATGGCAAACAGAGCGATTGTGTTGGCATATAGTGTCAGTGTCCATATATTTACAGACCTGACTGTGTATATATATATATATATATATTATAAATACTATTTGCCAACTAAATATATATATATGCGTGTGTGTGTGTGACTTGTGTTTGATATATGAAAAGGACACCATACTCAATAAAACAAAATTAGCTTAAAGGGACACTATAGTCACCAGAACAACTACAGCTTATTGTATTAGTTCTGGTGAGTATAATCATTCCCTTCAGGCTTTTTGCAGTAAGAAAATATTTTTTTTTTAGAGAAAATGCAGTGTTTACATTACAGCCTAGGGATACATCCATTGCCCACTCCTCAGATGGCTACTAGAGGTGCTTCCTGGGGCAATGCTGCACACTGTTCAGTACTGCCATTCAGTGTCTCCACCCTTTGCATGGAGACACTAAACTTTCCTCATAGAGATGCATTGATTCAATGCATCTCGATGAGGAGATGCTAAAAGCATTGTGATTGGCTCAGAGAATCACTTCTGATGATGTCAGCCAAGCAGGCAGATCAGGTGCAGAGTCAGCAGCAGCAGACTTGACTAAAAGTAAGATTTAACTATATTTAGGGAGGGCAAGGGGGTAGGGCAGGGGGACTAGATGGTGGTTTTAACACTTTAGGGTCAGGAATACATGTTTGTGTTCCTGACCCTGTAGTGTTCCTTTAATGAAGCAGTTTTGGGGTATAAACCATGCCTCTACATTCCATTGCTCAATTCTCTGCCATTTAGAAGTTAAATCATATCCCTAGTCACACCTACTGCATGTAATGTGCACAGCCTTCCTAAATACTTACTGTAAAGTCAGACATAATGTTTACACTTCCTTTATTGCAGTCTGTTTAATTTAGAATTCCTTATCTCCTACACTGTCAATAGCCTTCTAGACTACGTAGAAGCCTCATGTGTGCGATTAAAGTTCAATTTACAGAGCAGGAAATAAAAAATTGTAAAGTAAGTTAAGATCTGATTGAAAATTAATTAATAGGATTTTCTCATTTAGCACCCTATTAACCACCGTACCTGCTTTTTTTCTGTTACCCACAACAGATGAGCGCTCTCTATATATTTGTTTCTTACATATTGAAAACCAAACCAATTCTTTTTTTTATGCAGGCAGTGTAAGTTACAGCCAGGGTAGGTGTGGCTAGGGCTGCACGGACAGAAACAAAATAAATTTAACTGCTACTGTTGTTTTAGTGACTGCAGTGTCCCTTTGATTCTGAAATCTTTTATCATAGGAAGATGTTTCAACTAGGCATATCCAAGGCTTGCATAATGTGCATGCATAACCCATTTATCCTTCTTGCATGAGGTGCACAGAGAGCATATTTACTTAGTTCTGTGTATGTATGTAAAATATACTTTTCCACTTCTCTGTTCTATTTTTCTGCCATTGGATCAAACATCTGAGTGCACCCAATAACCTCCCACAACCTCCATTGTTGTCTAAATGTCAGGATATTTAAATGTAATGACTATATCACCGGTAAGCACTAGTAAATGTAGGAAAGTTTTATGTTCTTTGTTTATTTGGTAGGATAATTACTTTAAGATAATACATATTTTTTATATCTGTATATCACAATGAATAATACTTGGGTATGGTTGGGTTTGCTATAAATAGACATTATATTGTTTGGCAGTTTAAAGTGAAATATTTGCTTTAGTTTAAAATATTTAAATATGTAAAACATGTCACATTCCCTCTCTATAAAATGGGTAATGAACAGCGCTTCAGTTTGCTTGTTTTGTACTTAAAGGGACACTTAACCCCTTCAGGACGGAGTCAATAGTACACGTTCTGATCAAAACAAAACGTAAACAAAAACTGGAATTTGCGCTATATGTCTGTTCAACCGTAATTCACCTCTTTCATATTAAATGCACCCACACTTATTATATATCATTTTGTTCAGGAGAAACAGGGCTTTCATTTCATATCAAATATTTATATATGAAACATAATTTATTATGAATAAAATAAAAAAAAACTGTGAGAATTTTTTTGTTTTAATTTGTAGTTTCGCCTCACATTTTAGCTGTAAATGTCATAATACTGTTTGTAAAGCTGTAAATACATAATACTGTACGGTTTTACTGCAAAAAATGCACATATTTGTAATCAGCGATGTCTCACGAGTACAACAGTACCCCCCATTAACAGGTTTTACGGTGTTTTGGAAAGTTACAGGGTCAAATATAGAACGTTCCATTTTCAAATTGAAATTTGCCAGATTAGTAATGTTACCTTTGAGACAGTGTGGCAGCCCAGGAATGAGAATTACCCCCATAATGGCATACCATTTAAAAAAGTAGACAACCCAAGGTATTAAACGTGGGGTATGTTTAGTCTTTTTTAGTAGCCACTTAGTCACAAACACTGGCCAAAGTTAGCGTTCGTATTTGTTTTTGTGTGAAAAAAGCAAAAAAACTAATATTTGGCCAGTGTTTGTGACTAAGTGGCTACTAAAAATGACTGGACATACCCCATTTGCAATACCTTGGGTTGTCTACTTTTGCAAATGGTATGCCATCATGGGGGTAATTCTTATTCCTGGGCTACCACACGGTTTTAAAGGCAACATAACTAATCTGGCAAATTTCAATGTCAAAAAAATGAAATGCAAGCCTTATATGTGACTCTCTAACTTTCCAAAGCACCATAAAACCTGTACATGGGGGGTACTGTTATTCTCGGGAGACTTCACTAAACACAAATATTAGTGTTTTAAAACAGTAAAACATATTACAACAATAATATAGTCCATAAAAGTGCCGTTTGTTTGCAGAAAATGCAAAAAACATAAATTTTACTTAAAATATCATCGTTGTAATACAATTTACCAGTTTTAAACACTAATATTTGAGTTCAGCGAAGTCTCCCGAGTAAAACAGTACCCCCTATGTACAGGTTTTATGGTGTCTTGGAGAGTTACAGGGTCAAATATAGTGCTTGCTAATTAAATTCTCTGCACTTTCTCCCTGTGTTGTCAGGCATGTCAATCAAATTTTAATTAATCAAATTACATAATTATGTTAAAAAATTACTTAAATACACACGTAGAATTTTAATATATATGCATTTATAGGTATTTAAATTCTACGTGTATACTAATGTAATCTTTTATGTAATTATATGTATTTATCTCTATATATATATTTGCGGTTATTTGTATTTTATATATAGATAGATATATATAGAATGTAATTCTAAGTGTATTTTGTTACCAATATATATATATTAATAACAAAATACAGTTAGAATGAAATTACATATGAATATATAATTTATTTTAAATTTTGTTTCAATATTTTATTTATTTATTTAATAATTGTATTTATTTATTATTGTAATTATACGTATATATATATATAATATATGTGTATATATCTATCATATATATAATATATATACATATTATATATATGTAACGTCATTCTAAGTGTATTTTAATACTAATATATATACTAATATTAATATTAAAATACATTACGTATGACGTTACATATATAATATGTATATATATTATATAAATAATATATATACATATATTATATATATATAAATGCATTTAATTTATTTTATAACATGTTTAATATTTTTTTACACTACCTACCAGCAGGGGGACTGTCTGATATTTCAGACAGTCCCCCTGCTGGCAGATCCACAGCCAGCTATAGGGGGCCATGTGATCGCTCTTTGAGAGCGATCACATGGCCCCCGGGGGCCTCACTTGCCGGGGGAGGGCTGCCTGGGCTGTCAGGCAGCCCTCCAGAAAAGGATCGCGGCGGAGGTGAGTACACCGGACCTCCAAGGGCTGCAAGCCGTTACGGCGTTCTATGCCGCCGCAACGGCTTTAAAGCCCTTTAAAGCCGCGACAGCATAGAACGCCGTAACGGCGATAAGGGGTTAACTGCACAAAATAAAAAAGTTAATTTTAAAAAAAAAAATCAGTTTTTCATATATATACACCCAATAAAAAAAAAAAAACATGCATTTTTTTTTCATTGGGGGTAGTCTTGGCTGTAGTCTTTGCAAGCCTTTCCCGTCTTCCACAGCCCAGACTTTCTGTTGCTGTCCAATCACAGACATCCTAATGGAACTCTACTGAACTAAACTATCAGGAAGTAACAGAAATGTTGTCTGATTGAAAGCACCATTATAAAAGTGCCATTTACTACTGAAATCTGCAGTCTTACACATAAATCACTTCAGCAAGCTAAAACGCTTTAGGTGTTTGAAGTGCGCATTTAACCCCTTAAGGACGGAGGCAATTAAGTTCTGACCAAACCAAAGCTTGGAATTTGACCTGTATGTCTGTTCAAGCATAATTTACCTCTTTCATATTAAGTGCGCCCATACTTATTATATGTCATTTTGTTCATGAGAAATAGGGCTTTCATTTTACCTAAAATATTTATATCTGGAACACAGTGTAAGAAATTGCAGGATTTTTTAACATTTTTCTATTTTATTATTTATTTATTTCGTATATATCTTCTTGACGTTTGATTTTTTTTTTTTTTTTACCTACATAGATACAACACATATACTTGTTCATGATTTTTTGGGATTTTTTTGTTTTTTATTATTTTTTATTTTTTATTTTCAATTTTTTTATTTTATTTTTTGCTTACTTTATGAGGATAGGAAATGGGGATAGGACATATATCCTTCAATATGCTCTCGTAACTTTTTTGTTAAATCTTGGTCAAACAGATTGACATGTGTATATATTAATTTCGGCTTAATTATCATGCAATCTTTTTGCATATATAATATCATTATATGTCTCTTGGTTTCAGTGTTTCGGCTTTAAGACATAACTGTTAGCATTTTTATGAATATTACACAACTATGTATAGAGACCATTATCTTCTTATCATGTCACTTTTTCTCTTTCTAGATTGTTTTCCACTTATTTTGGGTATCACAGTTACTCACTCACTTTGTTTCTTGTCCCACACTCCCCACACTGCATATTTGTCTTATTACTTTTCCACATCACATTGTTTCACACCTTCACTTTTTTCCTTTTTCACTTTTGTTCACTACTCTTCTTCTTCACATTCTTTTTTTCTACACACTCTTTCTGTCTTCACCCTTTTCTGCTTTCCACTCTTCATTCACTTCATTCATCACACACACACTCACTCACTCCTCTTTCCATCTACTAATCGGTTTTCCATTTCTTTGGTCTATTACTTCTTGTAGATTTACAGGGTCTCATTTGCTCATCTCCATATCTTTTGATGTACATTCTTTATTCTCCTTCTGCTTTTATAACCTTTTAGTGTATACAACACACTATACACTTACTACACTTTTGCATCGTGTCACCATGGTTACTAGACGTGATCAAGGCACGTACATCACGTCACCACGCACACGTCCTCCACGCATGCGTGGTCACTCTCACCAGTCCACACAGCGTCTGAGCACGGATCAAGGGTAAGTGATTACCTTTCTAATGCTTTATGCCTTATATAAACACTTTGTTTATGTGCATGCACATCTTGATAAAGACCTTTTCCGTCGAAACGTTGATCGCTTTATACAACATGAATTTATTTTTGAAAATCCTTTGAGTGCTATCTTCATTCACACACACACATATATATATATATATTTTTATTATTATGATATTTATATAGTGCCATCAAATTCCGCAGCGCTTTACAATGGGTGGACGAACAGACATGTAGTTGTAACCAGACAAGTTGGACACACAGGAACAGAGGGGTTGAGGGTCCTGCTCAATGAGCTTACATGCTAGAGGGAGTGGGGTAAAATGACACAAAAAGGTAAGGATAGTATTAGACTAGTGACAGTTGCAAGAGAGGAATCAGTCAGGAGCTATTAACAGTTTAGTTGATACGCTTTTATGAAGAAGTGGGTTTTTAACGATTTTTTGAAGGAGTGGAGACTGGGTGAGCTTCTAACGGAGGAGGGAAGCGAGTTCCACAGGAATGGTGCAGCCCTCGAGAAATCTTGAAGGCGAGCATCAGAGGTGGGAGTACGGACAGAAGATAGACGTAAGTCTTCAGCAGAGCGTAAGGGCCTAGACGGGACATACTTGTGTATAAGGAAGGATAGATAGGTGGGAGCAGCGTTATGTAGCGATTTGAAAGCAAGAACCAGAATTTTAAATTGAGCTCTATATTTTATAGGAAGCCAATGTAGGGACTGACAGAAGGGTGAGGCATGGGAGGTGTGGGCGGAGTAAGATGAGCCTCGCTGCCGCATTCATTATGGACTGTAACAGAGCAAGTTGGGAGCACGTAAGACCACTGAGAAGCGGATTACAGTAGTCAAGGCGAGAAAGGACAGTGGAAAGGACCTTAGTCGCATCTGGCGTTAAGTAGGGGCAGATGCACGCAATGTTTTTGAGTTGGAAATGACAGGATTTGGCGATAGATTGAACATGAGGCTTGAAGGAGAGGTCGGAGTCAAAGAGAACACCTAGGCAGCGAGCCTGCGTGGTGGAGCTGATGGTAGCACCGTTGACTTGGAGGGAGACAGACACAGGAGTAACAACACTTGAGGGAGGAAAGACCAGAATTTCAGTTTTGGTCAAGTTTAGTTTAACCCCGTAAGGACACATGACATGTGTGACATGTCATGATTCCCTTTTATTCCAGAAGTTTGGTCCTTGAGGGGTTAAGGAAGTGGGCAGCCATCCAATTAGAAACAGCAGAGAGGCAGTCAGAGACACTAGTCAAGAGGGACGGGGAGAGATCGGGAGAGGACAGGTAGATTTGCATGGCATCTGCATAGAAATGATATTGGAAGCCAAAAGAGCTAATGAGTTTACCAAGGGAGGCAGTATAGATGGAGAACAGGAGGGGACCAAGGACTGAACCTTGGGGCACACCAACAGAGAGGAGTTGGGGAGAAGAAGCGGAGCCAGAGAAAGAAACACTGAAAGAGCGCTGAGAGAGGTAGGAGGTGCACCAGGAGAGAGCAATATCTTGTAGACCGATATTGCGGAGGATGAGAAGAAGCTGTTGATGATCAACAGTGTCAAAAGCCGCAGACAGGTCAAGGAGAATGAGGATTGAGTAGTGACCACAAGATTTTGCAGCAAGTAGATCATCGGATACTTTGGTCAGTGCCGTTTCCACAAAGTGCTTATCGCAGAAACCAGACTGAAGCGGGTCTAGCAGAGAGTTGGACTCGAGGAAGTCTGTCAATCTCGCATACGCAATTCTTTCAAGGATCTTGGATGCAAAAGGATAGGACGCGATAGGACGATAGTTGGATGGATTTTATTATAAGTGTATTTTGATATTAACATATAAGCACCAATAAGATCAGAAGATCATTTCAAATGCTGGCATCCTGAAACTATCCTGTCTTCCCAATGATAGCAAAATGGTGAAAGGAGGTCACTAAACCTGCCTAACACAGTCTATACTATCAGGGTTATTCACTAAAATGGGAATTCAGAGCAAATTTCACATTTTAGGTCACAGAATTGTTGGCTCACAGAATTGTTTCATTTCACCTAGTTTGACCTGCAATTTGAAATTAACTTTTAAATCTCACTTCAGTGAACAACTTTGTGAAGAAAGGATGGTTTTGATAATATGGCTTTATTATGACTATGGAAGTCTCCTCAATTCTGTTTAAGTTTGAGTTTTAATATCCATTGTTTTTAGTGCATGTTGCATTGTCCCTCTTTGTGTCTATATCTGTATGGATTGAAATGTGCAGGGTGAGTAAACATATGTGCATTATTATTATTATTTTATTATCTATATAGCGCCATCAGGTTCCGTAGCACTGTACAATGCGTGTACTAACAGACATGTAATTGTAACCAGACAACAGGAACGTACCGGAACAGAGAGGTGCAGCCTGTTCTATCGAGCCTCTGATCATGACATTTGAAATCAAAATTTGAAGCTGGATAAAACCCATTAATTCATATAGTCTGATGCATTTGGCGACCATGTGAGTTTACTAAGCTTTTTTTTTTCTAGTGCCTTATTTCTCATTACCTTGTAATCCTGTTTCTTTTTTTTCTGTTGCTTTTTGTGGTTTATTTGTATTGGCAGTACAGGGCAGCCACATACTGTAACATTGCGCCAAACTACCTGTGGAGTTATCTCATTTCCCTTAATTTGCTTAATGTGTGAGTCCCAGGACCTGATGCATGCCTGCTTCTCTGGAACACTGAGGCCACTGCTGCACTGGTTGCTGGTTTCTTTTATATGTGTACTAGCTTCAGTTCGGAGGCAGAGATGTTGCATGTATTCCTGTGGTCAAGACTAGATCTCAAGTTTTTCCTAAGCTTATTGATGGTCGCTTATTCTCGGTCTGAGGACAGTTTTCCAGACCAATCCTCTTATCTCATAACACTCTCTGAAGGCTCTCTGTACTGTGTAATACCCAAATCATGTAGCTGGGACACTATAGTCATCAAAACAACTTTAGCTCAATGAGACAGTTTTTGTATGTAGATGTCTCTCTTCACTGTTTAGTTCACTGCCGTTTAGGAGTTAAATCACTTTTGTTTCTGTTGTGCAGCCCTAGCCACCCCTACCCTGGCTGTGACTGACACAGCCTGCATGAAAACAAAATGGTTTCAATTTCAATCAGATGTAACTTACTTTAAAAGTTTTTATACCCTGCTCTGTATATTAAATTGTAATTACATACAAGTGGCTCCTGCAAGGTCTAGTAAGTCATTAACAGAACAGGAGACAATTAATTCTAAATTAAACGTAATTTGAAATAAGGGAAGTGTAAACATTAGATGACTCTTTGCAGGAAGTGTTTAGGAAGGCTGTGTAAATCACATGCAGGGAGTTGTGACTAGGGCTACATAAGTGATTTAACTCTTAAATGGTAGATAATTTAGCAATGAGACTGCATGATCATAATCTATACATCAAAAATGCTTCATTAAGCTAAAGTTGTTTTGGTGACTTTAGTGTCCCTTTGATGACTATGCGCTAACTATAGCTCTTTCTTCCTCTGATGCTAAAACACAATAATACTAATACCAGCACAGTTTATCTGTATAAATGTATAGATCTACTGTTACAGATGGATATACAGTAAATAAATTCCCCAGTGTACTGTCAGCCAAAAGTTAAAATCTTTCAGATTTGGCAGATCTACACTATGCTACACTATTACTATGCCTCAGTCCAGTCTGACTCTCATGTACATTATGAGAAGGGAAAGCACCATAAAAGTCCCAGCAACCGCCACTGCTCAAATCCAAACTGCAGATAAAAAGGGGCTAATAAAGGGAGTACTCTGCTGACACATTCATTTCTGCTTCTTAAAGGACCACTCTAGTGCCAGGAAAGCATACTCGTTTTCCTGGCACTAGAGTGCACTGAGGGTGCCCCCACCCTCTGGGACCCACTCCCGCCCGGCTCTGGAAAGGGGAAAGGGGTAAAAACTTACCTTTTTCCAGCGCTGGGCAGGGAGCTCTCCTCCTCCTCTCCGCCTCCGTTCCTCCCCGTCGGCTGAATGCACATGCGCGGCAAGAGCTGCGAGCGCATTCAGCCGGTCGCATAGGAAAGCATTCATAATGCTTTCCTATGGACGCTTGCGTGCTCTCACTGTGATTTTCACAGTGAGAATCACGCAAGCGCCTCTAGCGGCTGTCAATGAGACAGCCACTAGAGAATTAGGGGGAAGGCTTAACTAATTGATAAACATAGCAGTTTCTCTGAAACTGCTATGTTTATAAAACAATTAGTTAACCCTAGCTGGACCTGGCACCCAGACCACTTCATTAAGCTGAAGTGGTCTGGGTGCCTAGAGTGGTCCTTTAACAATCATGTTCTCAAACTGCTATTCTTGACCCCAGTGCTCAATATCACAATTATTTTTAACAAAGTAAATAAATGAATATTCCAAACACAATACAATTGGAGTAAAGATATGGTCTTTATTGAAATGCATTTTGAAAGCTACACTTTGTACCATTTAAATAAACACAATTACTTTGTAAGTATCCAACCTGAAACAAGATACCCAGCATCAAACACTGAGAATGTAGCTCTGCACTGCCTTAAAGGGACACTATAGTCACCTAAACAACTTTAGCTTTATGAAGCAGTTTTAGTGTATAGATCATGCCTCTCAGGTTTCACTGCTCAATTCACTGCCATTTAGGAGTTAAATCACTTTGTTTCTGTTTATGCAGCCATTGCCACACATCCCCTGGCTCTGATTGACACAGCCAGAGCCAGCCTATCAAAAGTGCCAGTGAGTGAGTGGTAATTGCAAGAGGTGATGGACAAACCTCAATTTACACATTGATGTCAAATCACTTCTATTCAGCACTTGTAAACAGGAATCCACACTGGAGCAGAGCAGACTGCAGCAGCTATTGCAGCAGTGACCTGTCCTTGGCCATCCCAGTCCCCACTGGGCCCGAGGGAAGTTACCCGCACTTCTAGATATACACAGAGCTGCAGAAAAAGCCTCCCCCACATACAAATAATACAAACACACACAGTCCCCACAAACACAACACCACTGACAATCCACATACATGCACACAACAATACAAGCAGCCTCTCACATGCAATACCACAGGTAGCACCACACATACACACATCACCAAACACACAATGTGACATATCATCCAGACACACAATTACACAAGCATCCAGACACACAATTACACAATATCGCAAACTACTCATGAACATACAATATAACAACCCACATACACACAAATACAATGTTACAAAGCAACTGCAGCAGCCATAAATAACACAAGCACAATAAGGCAACATACACACTTCAGTGCAAAAAAATAGATATGGCATACCCAGGGATTTCAAGATCTTATTTTGAACGAAAACATTGCCTACCCCTGGTATAAGCGTACAATTAAACTACAAACTATGTAATCAGCTAATTGAAATACTAGATAAAGACCACAGCATAAACAGAAATAATAAAAAGGGTTGGGGGGGGGAAAGGTTGGAAGCTGCAACAGTACTTCAACACTGTAGTTACCTTTTTGGCCACTATTTATAAATTTGCAAGGCAATTCTAGTAAATTCCCCCAACAATTAAGTATATAAAATTTTGACAGTGCAACCTGAACAGTTCAGCTTGTGCAATATAAAAGATGTGGATGTGTATCTACAGTTCTGACCTTATGCATGCATCTTTTAGGAGGCATGCTCTGCATGTAGGTCTAACAGGGTTGTTCACTAAACATCAGAATTTGCCTGGATAGAAAAATCCTGTTAAAATTAGTGAATCCCTCTGACTTTGTTGCCAATTTTCATGTTTAATAAAGCAAAATACAGTCGGAATACAGTTGTGCCAAGTGAATCTGCAGCAATCCCTCGATGCGTTTGGTATCCAGATAAAAATTGGTGTTTTTGCATTCTTTTCGCTTTGCATACAATTCTGTAGACACTGACTGAGAAAGCTCTTTTGAGAGTGAAACGCGTATTGGCCATTTATTTAAGGACTTTTTTAAGTATACTTATAAAATTTTACATTGTCATCGCATACAAATACATTTTGTTATTTTTATGCAAGAAATTTTATTCAAGTCGTTTTTGGAGCCTCCAGGAATCTTCACAGGGGTAGTGCCATCCCCACCTAATTTGGCACAGTACCTGCACACCTCAGTGCCGGGACCACTAGGCTCAGAACAAGGTGAGCACCCTATTTATTGTTTACATTTCCACCTTCCAGTTTAACAGGCTACACATTTGTTTGTTTCTCTTATGTTTTATTCATGAGAATCACTCCACAACGAAGAGGAAGGGTGGTGTTGCCATAAAAGCACATCAGCTTGATTACGGAGCCAGTATTCACACACAGGCTCCTTTAAATGTGAGTGTCCTGACTGTTACATTATATACTGGACTCCATTTTTAAGTACTATCTGCACCATCTGCACCCTTTGTTTTTTGTTCTTTTACATGTACTCCACACCAAACTTTTAATCAAGTAACATGTGGTAAGTTTTAATTTGTTTTAGCGCTCCACTTATAGGTGTAGGTTCTTTCACTTAAACCGATCTGTAATTCTTATAATTGATCTGTGGATAAGAGGATATTTCCACACAAGTGTATAGAGCTGCTTTCATTTTATTCACATTTCAGCATTTTTTTATTGTGACACACACCTCTTTGTGTAAGAAGGATATCTTTGATTTTTTTTTCACTGCAAGTTATTGTTCACTTGATTTTAATCAAGCAAATAATAATTGAAGTCCTTATTGTGGCAAATAGCTAAATAGCTCTCAGCAATGCAATGGTTAAACATATGGCAGCTGGCCAGTGCTTGCTAGTTAGCCGTCACATTAAATAGTTAAAATAGCCTTCAGGGGTAAATAAGACACCCATATTACAGTAAGGAAAGTTTAGAAACTTCCTACCTGTCGTAGGTGAGGGCGTGTCTGCTAAACTTTTAAAACTGTCAAATGGGCAGTCACTAGAAAAGCAGCAAATAAAAGAAACTGATTCTCAAAAAAAAAAAAAAAAAAAAAAAAATGCTCCTGTAACGGATCACCTGGCACCCCGACTTGGTACCTCCGTTAATGGATGCTCCTAGTGCTTCCTGAGGACTCCAAGCACTCTGGCAGACACCACAATCACCGAATCCGAGAAACCTTTAAATTCTCCCAAGCGTATGAATGCTGTAGACCATTGAATAGGAACCATACGAATAGGCTTGTACTCCTAGCAGTCAACTGGAACAGCATACAATAAATCCTTCCCCCAATAATGAGACGACACATCACTTTGAGGGTAAAACAGGAACTCTGGACTGGCTCATCCAGCCTGGCTTTTATTTCCAACTCACACATACAGGCCACACCCAGGGGGAGGCATAAAAGAACCAATGACATAGATGTTAACTCCCACACATCCCCTCCCCTTAGTGTGACACATAATCCCATTATGCATACAGTGTAAAATATACTTTTACACAACTTTCATAACTTTAAAACCATACATCACATTCACATAAAAATACATATCCACAATCAATCCATTCAGGGGAACAACATATTAAAAAATGGCATGAATCCGACCAGGGGTTCAAAAGTTACTAAAAGTATCTTTTGTTCCTTTCTGGCTGGCAGAAAAACATCCCCACAATGCACCCTGGTTTCCTCCCTTCTGCCCTGGAGTTAATTGGAGAAGTAATCCAATTACCCAGGACTAAAGGCAGACTCCATTAACCACATGGTTGCAAAACAACATAAAACACTTTAAAATACATAAAGTCGGGGCGTGGCCGGACCGTGCATGAGAGCAGACGTGTAGTCTCAGAGCTCCGTGCCCTCGGCCTATACTAACAGCTACCAAAGCCTGCAAAAGAGCCCTAAATGGTCCGAACAAAGAGGCACCTGCTCCTGGGTACCCCCCACACCGGTTCCCCGAGGAACAGTAGAGGTACCTTAGACGATTTTGTGTCCACACCGTCGGACTCTCGCTCCGCCGGGCCTACTACAAAGATGGCGTCGGCATCCCCTGATGCAGAAAGCGCGGGAGCCCCCTCCGAAGACGGGGACCAGACAGATGCGCTGACACTGATCCGGCAAGAACTCTCCCGGATCTCGTCCAGCATGCTCACTAAAGCAGACTCTACCGGGATGCTGAAAGAGTTTCGCGCTGCTATGCGAGAAGAGATCGCTTCCATGCGCACCGAGTTGACGGCAGTAGAGGTGAGGGTAGAGGCCCTTGAGACAGAAGCGGAGGCGAGCCGGTCCCAACACAGGTCTGCTGAGGTTGCCGCCACAAGACAAGGTAACCTCTTACTCACTCTAAGACGGCAGGTAGAGGACTTAGAGAACCGGAGCCGCCGTCAGAACATCCGCATCCGCGGCCTACCCGAACCGGACTCAACCCCGCTGTCTGAGACGATACAGGCCCTGTTTAGGCAGATCCTAGGCCGCAACTGCCCAGAGACCATCCAATTCGACCGGATCCACAGAGCCCTGGGCCCCCCGAGGCAAGATGGGAAACCCAGAGATGTGCTATGCTGCCTACACGCCTATAGCCTGAAAGACGCACTAATGGCGGCCACCAGGGGCTCAGACTCCATATCGTTCCAGGGAGCAAACGTGGCGCTGTTCCAGGACCTCTCCAGCCTGACCTTAGACGCTAGGAGAGCACTTCGGCCCATAACTGCTATACTACGGGAGAAAAATGTGCCATACCGCTGGGGCTTCCCGTTCAGCCTGCAGATTCGACAGGGCAATACCTGGCTGCACATCCGATGGCCAGACGATGTGGCCCCCACTCTACGTGCGCTACACATCCCCTTCGTACGCACCCGTAACTGGCTTCTAGAGACACCATTGGCACCCAACCGAAGACGAGGTACGGGCAGCCCACCGCCGGACGCGCGGAGAGAGTGAGACTCCCCTGCTCGGATGCTTGGAGGCCCGGCGGGATCTGAAGAGTGACCTCCTACTAGAGTCCAGAAGAGGTCCACTACTGAGGTACCTGGGTTGGGCATCGCGGTTGACCATAGTGGGCAATAGCCAGTAGGTTGGGAGGGGGGTCTGAACCTCGGACACTGGCCTAAGATGACTCTGCTGCTATTTCCTGACCTCTCTCCCTACCTCACCGACCCCCCCCCCCTGACAGTTGCCCTACCCTTCCCCCCCCCCCCCAGACTGCACTCCTCCCTCCCTCCCACTCTCCGAACCCACCCCTCCCCCCCTTGTCGGCTATGGCGGGGAGCCCGGGTGGGGGTTTCGGCCCGGCCCCTCTGCGCCTCTGGACCAACAATGTGAGGGGCCTTAACACCCCGGAAAGGAGGTCTCATTTGCTCCGGTCCCTGTGGACGGCTCGGGCCTCTATAGCGTTCCTCCAGGAGACCCACTTTAAAGGTGCAGCTCCCCCCCCCCTGAGGGACTCGAGGTTCCCAACTGGGTATTTCGCAAACCACCAGTCAGCCAAGAGAGCAGGTGTGGCAATTCTATTCGCCCAACACATCCCGTTCTGCTGCCTGGATACGAAAATAGATCCGAACGGGCGCTACTTATTCCTTAAGGGTACAATTGCCGATAAGAAGTATACGCTGGCCGCGATTTACGCCCCGAATTCGGGACAACACCGATCTCTTTCAAGGACCCTCCAACTCCTAGACCGGTTCCGGGATGGACTACTCATTGTAGCTGGGGACACTAATGTCCCACTAGACCCTCGTCTCGACACCTCTAGAGGGTGCAGCTCGCACTCCGGTCTCTGTGTTCGGACGGTCGGGAAGGCCCTGCGAGATTCGGGCTTGGCTGACACATGGAGAGTGCTCCATCCGGAAGACAGGGACTACTCGTTTTACTCACAGGTCCACCACGGTCACAGCCGCCTGGACTATATCCTGATTGCTCAGGAATACCTGCACCTCCTTCTGACCTGCGACATCCAGACGACCATCTGGTCAGACCATGCCCCGGTACTAGCCACGCTGCGCTCACCCTTGTTTAAACCGAGTGACAGACAATGGAGACTAAATGAACAGGTGCTTGGGGACGCAGTTGTGTGCACAGACATGAGAGAAGTCATCCGACGCTACTTCCTGGAGAACCCGGCTACGGACACATCTCCACAAGTTAGATGGGAAGCCCACAAATGTGTCCTCCGCGGCCACTTTATTAAGACCTGCACAAGACGCAAACGGAACCAAAATCACGCACTGAAGGACCTACACAAACATACAGCGCAGCTGGAAATAGTACACAGAGCTGATCCGACCGAAGACAATCTCCGACCCCTGCTAGAGGCGAGGAGGGACCTACGCTCCCTCTTGTCCCGGAACCTGACGCACACACTCCGCAAATCCCGGAGATTCTTCTATGAGAACTCGAACAAATGCGGTCGCCTGTTGGCCCACATGCTCCGTAAGAAAAGGAGACAGTCCCGCATTACTCTCCTGCAAAAGGCTAATTCGCCCCCTGAACGGAGGCCACAAGCCATCATGGAAGAATTTGGAGAGTTCTATGCGAAACTGTACAACCTACCGAAGGAGGTAGGAGCAGAGGCAAAACTTCGGAGACGTGCCGACATTCGAGAATACCTGGAACAACATCTCACCCAGAAACTCACGCAGACCCAAGCCGAGGACCTGGACGCCCCCATCACCCTAGAGGAGCTCAAAGGAGCCCTTAAGGCGGCAAAAGCAAACAAGGCTCCGGGTCCCGACGGCTTTCCGGTGAGGTATCTGCGGACATTTGAAGAGCTGCTCATGCCCGAACTATTGACAAGCCTTAATTCGTTGCTGGACGGTGGGAGGTTCCCGGAGGATACATTGATGGCCACAGTAGCGGTGGTCCCCAAAGAGGGTAAGGACCCCACATCCTGCGCCAGCTATCGACCTATCTCCCTCCTTAATTCGGACCTTAAGCTTTTCACGAAGATCCTGGCCCGACGTGTGGGGGAGGTTGCACCAGATCTGGTGCACCCGGACCAAACAGGTTTCATCCCAGGACGTGAGGCCAGAGCCCTCAATATCATCCATTCCGCTAAAACCACCTCCCGAGGGGGCCTCCTGCTCTCCACCGACGCCGAGAAGGCTTTTGACAGAGTCGACTGGCAATTCATGGAAGAAACCCTCCAGGCTATGGGTTTCGGCCCCAACATCCGAACATGGATAGCAGCCCTATATACGTCACCGAAGGCCCGCCTGAGGATTAACGGAGCACTATCCCCCGCTTTCCCAATCAGCAACGGCACGCGACAGGGGTGCCCCCTGTCCCCCCTCCTGTTTGCCCTCACGCTAGAGCCCTTCCTGGCGGCGGTCAGACAGGATGGGGGTATTACGGGAATAAAGGTGGCCAAATCGGAACACAAAGTGGCCGCTTATGCGGATGACTTGCTCTTCTTTATCGGCAATCCGATAGTCTCGCTTCCCAATCTGCTACGGTCCTTTCAAACGTATGGAGCGCTCTCCAACTTACGCCTGAATACGGAGAAATCCGAGGCTCTACCCTTGGAGCTCCCCCCCGGCCTAACAACCCATCTGAAGGCAAACTTCCCATTTCGTTGGTGCACGCAACGCATTAAATACCTCGGCATCTGGCTGATGAGAGACCTAGCAAAGATGTTCACCGAAAACTTCCTTCCCCTCCTACGGACACTGGCCGCGGACATGAAAAGATGGGGGGGATCCTGTATTTCATGGTTCGGGAGGATAAACGCGGTGAAGATGAACCTCCTACCGCGCCTCCTGTACTTGTTTCAGACGATCCCCATCAAAATCCCCAAAACCTTCTTCAACGAGATATCCACGGCCATTAATCGCTTCGTCTGGGCCCTGGGAGTAGCCAGACTCCGATACACGCACCTGATTAGAACAAAACGCCAGGGTGGGGTGGCACTTCCCTCGATACAAACATACTACCAGGCAGCTCACCTCCTCAGGGTGATAGAATGGCACGTGCTGGACACAGATAAACAATGGGTTAGCCTAGAGCGGGCTGCTTCCAAGGAACGCCTGCCCTGGATTACCTGGTTGCCAAAACCCGCACAGACTAAAGAAATCAGGTCTCACCCACTCATTGGAGCTACCCTACAGATCTGGGCGACACTACGGTACAAGCTCGACCTCACCACCAACCCCAATCCGCTGACCCCAGTGATCTATAATCCAGAGATTGCCGGAGGCTTGGCCCCCGGGGACATCGCCGGCCTGGGTAACCCAAACGCCCCATGGCTTGGCGACTGGTGTGCAGACACACATCTGAAACCTTTAGAGACAATAACCTCCTCAACACCTCCAACGGGGCTAGCCCGTTTCCGATACCATCAGATCCAACACTACCACAGCTCCCTCCAGGGAAAGCAACTACTATTCAGGAAAAAGTCGGGCTTTGAGACCCTCTGTACGGAGAATCGACATCTGCCGCGAGGTATTTCCACGCTGTATTCCATGATATTGCAAGCTACCAGGCTCCCCCCTGCGAGATACCAATCTAAATGGGAACAAGTCACGGGAACTACCCTCTCTGAAATGGAATGGGAAAAAATACACGTCCTCGCCCATCAGAGTACGACCAGTGCGAAACTCCAAGAAACCAATTACAAGCTCATGACGAACTGGTATCGGACCCCCAATAAGCTTTTCCAGATGGGGTTGCTACCATCAGCTAGGTGCTGGAGATGTGGAGCGGACGATGGCACGGACCTACACATCTGGTGGTCATGCCCGCACATCGCGGCGTTCTGGCGACAAGTCCACGAGAAACTACGCGAGATCCTTGACTCCGACATACCACTACAACCCCTACCGATGCTACTCCACCACTCCACGATGCCCCTAGGAGCCTACAAGAGATCTCTTATGCGACACTTCCTAAACGCTGCCAAGAGCCTCATCCCCGCCCGTTGGAAATCCACAACAACCCCCACCATAGCTAACTGGATGGAAGCAATAGAAGAAATATACAGTATGGAGAGCCTCACAGCTGACCTACAGGGGACGGCGGAAAAGTGCGCCCGGCTGTGGGCTCCCTGGATCGAATACATGGCCCGTGTACCGGCGGGTTCCCGGAGACGTGGGGCTGAATAGACGGGAGTGTGGGTAGACTCGGGTTGTTGGGCAGTGGGCCGGGGTGTCGCTGGCGGACCCTCCCCCTGGTTTCCTCCCTGCTGCTGCCGACCCTCTCTCCCCCCCCTGTTATCCCTCCCCAACTGCCCTTTTCTACCATGCCCAAACAACAGTCCCCCCACTATATGGCCATCTGACCAAACTAAGGTTACGGATGTAACATACTGTATACAGACGACGAAACCACCCGCCTTCACTTGAGTTATATGGACAGAGATGCCTCCCCACTCCACCAGGCACCTAAACGACGTTGACAAGACCTGACAAGGGACCCATGACCACTCAGACTTACCCCCGACCTATATCTCTTCCCCTTCCCCCCCCCCCCCCTCCCACAGGGAGATAGACAGAGACCGACTAGAGACAATAAAGATGCGGAGTTGCGCCGGTTCAGGGCATCTCCAATTAGGATTTCAGTAAAGTGACTATTACAACATAAAACTAAGTGATTAGTCTACCAAACTAACCTATACCTAGGCATCAGTCTGAAATCATCTAAGGAAACTGAGTTAGGGGGCATATAAGACCAATTAAGCAATCTCTGTAATATACATTCGACCTCATAAGCAGAAAAAGGCCCTGTGTCCCCCGCCTGACTCTGGGCGACTAAGTTGAACCTCCCCGCTAGGAGTCGAGGTTGAAACCCCCGGTTGGGTCTCCTGCATCCACAATGTAGATAAGAACGCCCAACCCGCTTCGCACATTTATCTCGATGTACTACCCCCTCAATGTATGTATGTTTACTCATTTTCCCTTATAACTGCTTATATGTTTGTAATATTATAATGTCCTTATAAAACCTAAATAAACACTCAGATTGTCAAAAAAAAATACATAAAGTCACATTTACACATAACACACAGACATTTCACCTATCCCCAGATAGCTGGGATCTGCACGCACAAAACTACCGAATAGCGCGCAGATCCTACTCACACAGTACAATTGCCATGGAGCTAAAGTCTTTCCCATAGTCTTTCATTATATGAATAGGCTCCATGGTATGGCTATCTGGGGTATCACATTCCCATAAAGTCTGGTCCATAGTCCAAAGGCAAGAGGCGGGCAATCAGCCCCCTCCAAGGACACGTGGCGAGGTCGGTTTCGCCACAGCTCCATAATCAAATGAATCCATTTTCACCCATGGTGGGCTCCATAGACTAAGCTCTCATAGTGGGGAAAGCCCAGATGTAGGTTTTCCCATACTATATCACGTGGGACATTTTTGGTGCTATGTAATATCAGTAAAAGCACTCTGGTTGGCAAGTATCCAACCAGGCAGAGCACTCTAAGAGCCAAGTCTCCAAAGACGTCTTGTTTTCCTCCCCCTGTTATTTCACAGGCACTATCCCAATAAAATGGTGCCTTTCTAGCAACTGGACAGCAACGGTTGCCCCGTCACTTGTTCTAAAAGTTTATTAGACATGCCCCAACCTTCTGAATGGCAGGTCGAGGCATGGGGAGGTGTTAAACTTCTTTCAATCCCTCCATTAACCCCAATAGACATTTTACCTGATTATTTTATTAACTATTTAATGTGGGGGCTGGCTTGCATGCCTGACCATCTGCCACATAATTAATTAACCCTTGTGTCGATGAAGTTTAACTATTTGCTGCCAGCAGGCAAGTAGTTCAAATTTGAACCCTTCGAGCACCAATTGAATTCATTTGGTCTGGATTCCAGCAATCCATTTGGGGTCAAATTGCAAAATCTTTGTTGAATAATGTAAATGATGTTGCAGTCTGAATGGCTCCATACAGCAGCGAATGTTTTTTCCCTGTTTGGTACATGGCCATGCTGTCGTTAGTGAATAACCCCATAAGTATTTAATTTGCTATCAATCTATGGTAGTATACACATGTGATATATTGTGATATAAATATACATTTTCGTTTCCTGTTAAAAAGCAAAACTGCACACGCCAAGAGGAATTCTTAGCTATTTCTCTTTGTATGATCATTTCATTTTTTTTAATTATTATTAGTGCACAGAAGTTGCCCTGGAGTCAAAGAATTGAAGAAAAGATTTATAAAATGGAATGATTATCTTAATATCATCACTTACATTCTTTTCATCACATCGCACAAATCATCCCCTAACGGCAGTGTGCTTCGTGATTTTGACCTTCCAATGAAAGGTGAATGGGTAAAGCCATTTCCTACAGAACAAAACATATAATTTCTTTGACAAGTTTATAGAAACTGAAAGGCAATAAATATGATTATCTCTTCTTCTGGGCTTTATTCACTTGTGGCAAAATGACTAAAACCTCATATTGTTAGTAACAGAATAAAGAAATAGCTGCTACTATCTTGTGGCTTAGGGGTATAGTGGATATGACATTTTACCTGCCACTCTGGAAAAACAACGTATTATAAGCATTGTATTTAATGGAATGAACGAGTAAGTTTGTTCTAACATATGGCAAACACACATGAGCCTAAGAAATCTACCATTGGCAATTTTAAGAGTATTAAAAGATAAAGAATTTGCTGCGGTAAATGAGGTAGAGTAAATAGCACATTTAGTGATTTTTTAAGGGGTTTTCAGGGACTAACAATGAAAGGGTGCCTAAATCAGAAGCAGAGCTTTTCAAGACCCCACGGGGGGCTCTAGCCAGGAGTGCATATCCATGCCCATATGTGCATGTGTAGTTTTGTGTGCTTCTCTGGTTATCAGGGCTCTTTAATAAAGCGAGAAATATTGGGATTTCAAAGTGAATTTTAAAAAGTAGCTTAACTGGAAGCATAGGTAATTTGGCATTTTTCCAGTCTCACCAGGCATAGTGGTGACTATTAAAGGCATATTGATTGTCCCAAGGTGTTACAACAGAGTTATGTCCTCAGCAGGGCCATCTTTAACGCGGGGCAAACAGGCAGCTGCCCCAGGCCCAGTTAGTCCGTGGGCCCCGCTGCCCTCACTAATCTTACCTTATCCCCCATGGGCCCGCCGGTGTAGCCGGAGGCCCACACACCAAGCAGGCCCACCAGGTGGCCCATGCACTTGTATCAGCATGGGCCTGATTGGATGCTGTGGCCCTTTAACAGCGCGACCAGGCCCCCTTGATTTTCAGCAGCACTGGGAGGAAGGAGGAGTAGGAGGAGGCAGAGAGGAAGAAGACTCTAAACAACCTCAGGCACCACACTGGACCCCAGGAAGCCATGCTCCAGCAAAAGGTAGGAAACTGGAAGGTGGGTTTCCAAATGTAAATTTTGCATGTCTGTGTGTCAGTGTGTGTGTGTGTGTCGGTATGTCTGTCAGTGTGTGTGTCAGTTTGTCAGTGTGTGTCAATGTGTGTGTCAGAATGTCTGTCAGCCTGTGTATCACTATGTCTATCTGTGTGTCATTATGTCTGTCAGTGTGTGTGTCAGTATGTCTGTCATTGTGTGTCAGTATGTCTGTCAATGTGTATCAGTATGTCTGTTAGTGTATGTATCTGTGTGTGTCAGTATGTCTGTCAGTATATGTGTCTGTGTGTAATTATGTCTGACAGTATATGTGTATATGTATGTGTGTGTATCTGTATGTTGTCATCGTGTGTATTTATATGTAGTCAGTTTATCTGCATCTGTGTCAGGGTATCTGCGTGTGTGCCAGTGTTTGTATCTGTGCGTCTGTGCATCTGTTTGTATGTGTATCGGCATGTCTGTATATCTGCATGTTTGTCAGTGTGTGTATATGTGTCTGTATATCTGCATGTGTGTCAGTGTGTATATCTGTGTATTTTCATGTGTTTCAGTGTGCGTGTGTGTGTATCACAGTGTGCATGTGTATCAGTTTGTGTGTGTAGCAGTGGGTATGTGTATATGTGCATATATCTCAGCATTCAAACGCCAACTCTACACACACAAATACACTACTGCATTCAAATTCAACACTACATACAAACACATACAAACACACTCCTGCATTGAAACGTCAACACTACATACAAACATACCTCTGTATATATATTTATATATACATCTCTGCAATCAAAAACCAACAATACTCATAAATGCATGCTTGCATTCAAACGCCAACACCACATACAAAATACACCTACATACTCAATTGAAAGACATGCTTACATTCAAACACACAAACACTGCTCAGGACTACATAGAACCCTGTGAGCATGGGGAAATGGTAGAGCTCCAGCTGTCAAAGCATTGTTGCACGACAGATAGGGATCTACCTTTTGCCCACCCTTGCAAAAGGGGGACCCAAAACAATTATTGCACACCACTATATATATATTTATATTCAAATCTAAATAGGGATAATTAATAATTGTGTAGCGGAGTGCAATATTAAAATCCACGATCTCCGCTGGTATAACCGGTACATCCACAGTCAGCGCTGAAAAGTAAGGCAATATCCCCAATCCTCCCAATAACCGGACGAAACACAGTTTGGGAGTCAACTAACTTGCTTTATTCACAGACTTCCATATTTATGCAGTTCCCCTTGCAAGGGGTTTCCGTACAGATGTTACAGGGGATTTCTCCCATCAGGCAGTGTAATTATCCCACCAGGCATTGCTGCACAAGAGGGATACTCCCACCAAAATGGACGCTTAAGTGGATTATCCCCTCGTGCAGCCAAACTGACAATTTATATGAAAATCCATATTTTACACATTATCCATCGCCGTTCGGTAGATAGCTGGAGTCTGCGGGCACATTTAGTGAGAATACCGCTCAGATCCCAGCTAAACTAACCGAACGCCGCACGAAATACACTTAACCCTCGAGTTCGGTTGGAAATGACCGAACACCGATGGGGAACATAATGCGAGAAGAGCGGAACTCCCGAAAGCTCTGGAAGTCCAGCGGTGTTCGTATCATCGAGTAGCCGTTTTCGGTTCCAGGCACTCGACGACCGAACACCGCTGCAGAGACAAAGGATCCAAGATGGCCGACCGCCACATTGTTGCAATCGGTTAACGAGCGCCACACAGCTCTAAGTGTGTGGTCCACCTGGGGAGCCCGTGTTCGTTTGGCGAATGGCCCGGATAGCCGAGGTTCGTCAAACGAAGGGTTTGCATGCTGGTAGCTTACGGCTGCCAGTATGCGAACTACCATAATACGATACCCACACCGCACAATATACACAGCCATACGTATAGCCTACGGACAACCCTTCTGTAGTATAGTCCAGAAGTGGCTAGGTTTGCCACAATGCTCCCCCAGAACCAAGCCGGCATACACAGTCTGATCCCAACGGATCGGCTTGGGGAGGTCCAGGAGAGTACTCACAGATCACTTTTCAAGTTCAGTTTGTCTAGATAACCCGTCTGCGTTACCGTTTTGCTTCCCTGGGCGATAATGGATCGTAAAGTCAAAGGGCTGTAGCGCCAAACTCCAGCGCAACAGCCTGGCATTGTCCCCAGCCACACGGTTCAGCCACACCAACGGGTTGTGATCTGTGAGTAGGGAAAAGGGTTGTCCATACAAATAAGGTTGCAACTTTTTGAGGGCCCACACCACGGCCAGGCATTCTTTTTCAATGGCGGCGTAGCTTACTTCCCGGGGTAACAACTTTCGGCTCAGGTAAGCTACGGGATGTTCTCCGCCATCTGCTCCTACTTGGCTCAGCACTGCTCCCAATCCAAACCTTGAAGCGTCTGTGTGAACAAGAAATCTTTTAGTTTAGTTTTAGTTAGTTTAGGATCAGGAGCGGCAAGTACAGGAGCATTAGTCAAAGCAGTTTTAAGTTGTTGGAATGCCTGCTCACACTCTGGGGCCCAGACAACCTGTCGGGGAAGGTTCTTGCGGGTCAAGTCAGTCAGGGGTTTGGCCAGGGCACTGTAATTGGGCACGAATTTTCTATAGTACCCTGCGGTACCTAGAAATGCCAACACTTGAGTTTTGGTCCTGGGGGTAGGCCACTTGGCCACGGCTTCAATTTTAGCCGGCTCGGGTTTCTGCTGCCCACACCCCACCCGGTGACCCAAATACTGCACCTCTGCCATCCCGATATGGCACTTGCTGGGTTTCAGGGTTAGCCCTGCCTCCCCAATACGATCTAGGATGGCCCCTATATGCCGTAAGTGCTCCTCCCAGGTCTGGCTAAATATGGCAATGTCGTCTAAGTACGCACATGCATAACTTTGGAAACCGTCCAGTAGCCGATCTACCATCCGCTGAAAGGTTGCCGGAGCGTTTTTCATCCCGAATGGCATGACCCGAAATTGGTACAGGCCAAACGGGGTGACAAAGGCCGACTTGGGGATGGCATCATCGGCTAGGGGAATTTGCCAGTATCCCTTACAGAAATCTATGGTAGTGAGATACTGGCCACGGGCCATCTTATCTAGCAGCTCGTCTATCCGGGGCATCGGGTAGGCATCAGACACGGTTTTGTCATTTAGCCTCCGGTAGTCGACGCAGAAACGCGTTGTGCCGTCCTTCTTAGGTACCAGCACTACCGGCGATGCCCAGGGGCTATTGGAGGGCTCGATAACCCCTAGCTGCAACATTTCGTCCAGCTCAGTCTTCATATGTGCCCTCACTGATTCGGGGACACGATATGGAGCCTGCCGCATAGGTAGCTGTCCCTGGGTTTCAACTCGGTGGGTGGCTAGCGGAGTGTACCCAGGTAAATTGGAGAAGGTAGCTCCTTTAGCTACAATCAGCGCTTGTACCTGGGCACGCTCTTGAGGGCTTAGCCGCTCCCCCAGTTGAACCCCCTTGGAGGGCTCTGTCTGTTCCTCCGGTTCTAAGAGGTCAGGTAGGGGCAGATTCTCTTGATCCTCCGAGGCAGAGGCGCATATCGCCGCCACATCCTCTATCCTCTCATGGTAGGGTTTGAGCATGTTCACGTGGAGCATGCGTCTTTTCCCTACCCCTGAGCAGGGGCCAATCACATAGGTGGTGTCACACTTCTGTTCCACCACCTGGTATGGGCCCTGCCAGATGGCCTGCAGCTTGTCTGTGCGGACTGGTTTTAAAATCAAAACCTTTTGTCCTACTTGAAAGCTGCGGTCTCTGGCCCCCCTATTGTACCAGCGGTGCTGGCGTTGTTGGGCCGCCTGGCGATTGGTGCGCACGGCCTGAGTTAGTGCCTCCAGTCGATCCCTAAACTCCAGCACGTAAGATACAATAGGGGTCCCATCGGGACTACTCTCCCCCTCCCAGTGCTCCCGGATTAAGTCTAGCGGGCCCCGTACCCTCCTCCCAAACAGCAATTCAAACGGGGAAAACCCTGTGGACTCTTGGGGTACTTCTCTGTACGCGAACAGTAAATGGGGTAAAAACCTTTCCCAGTCTCTATGAGCCTCTCCAAATGTGCGGAGCATCTGTTTCAGTGTACCATTAAACCTTTCGCAGAGGCCATTGGACTGGGGGTGGTACGTTGAATTTACTATCGGCTTAATGCCACATAGTTTCCATGATTGCTGGGTGACCTCAGCGGTAAACTGGGTGCCCCTATCGGATATGATCTCTTGGGGAAACCCTACCCTGGAGAATACCTTCATTATACTTCTGGGGTACCACTAACTGTTTAGTCGTTACTGTGACCGACCCTCCTACTTCCCGTTCAGCAATGCGATACAGTAGCCCTTTCTCCCACGTGTATCGCTCCCCCTCTGACCCTGCCTGGTCAGTGTGTACCCGGTCCCTGTATATCTGTAGTGTGGGATCTGACTTCACCTCGGCCTCAAACTTAGTCGGGGTATCCCAGGATAAACGTGTCGAGTGGGGGTCTTGGTCTCTTACCTGAGCCTCAGAGTGTGTTGGTGGAGCCATGGTGCGAGCCTGTTGCCGTGTGGTCACTGGATGGGCTTACTGGTAGGGAGCCCGTGGGACAAAAGCAGAGGTCATCTGGCCCAAATCATTCCCCAGAACAACATCTGCCGGTAAATTCTGCATTAGTCCCACTTCTACTGTCCCCTCTCCCGCACCCCAGTTCAAATGTACTTTCGCAGTGGGCAGTCGGTATACCGCTCCCCCAGCTACCCGGACTGCCACAGATCCGCCATTATGTGTCCCCTCGGAGACCAAATGGGGGGCTATCAGGGTTAAGGTAGCTCCCGAATCCCGCAGCCCCTGAACCTCTTTCCCCTCTAGGGTTACCAGCTGCCGGTGATGCTGCCGGTTATCGGTGGCTCGGACCGACATTACTTCATGTAATATACCCAGGGGTTCCTCTGCATGAACACTCCACAACTCCTGAGTGGTCGGTTCCCTTTGATAATGATGGGCAGCAGCCCTGGGTACCGGGTTTGGGCGCCCCTGATTCCAGGCGGGCTTGCCACGGTTTTGGGTACATTCCCGGGCCATATGCCCCCATTGTTTGCAGGAGTGGCATTGGATGTTGGCCCGCCCGTTATATCTGGAAGGTGGAGGTAAATTCCCTTGGGAAGGACGAAACGGGGAGGCTGTGTGCGCTGGAGGTGGTATAGCGCTAGGTAGTCCTGTGGGTCAGGGGTAGCTTTTGGCTATAGGTCCATGGTGTCTCCGTGCATCAAAGTGTTGGTCGGCCAATCTAGCTGCTTCAGTTAGGGTGAGGGGTTTCCTGTCCCGCACCCATTCTTGTGTCTCAGGGGATTGTCCATTAAAAAACTGCTCCAGCAACATCAGCTGGCGCAACCCTTCCATGGTGGTGGCTTGGCTGGCCTGTATCCACCCTTGGGAGGCCTGATCTAGTTTGTGCGCCCATTCAGCGTGCGAATCTCGTTCTGGTTTGCGCAAGTTTCTGAACTTGCGTCGGTATGCCTCTGGAGTAATGGCATACCTCTCTAACATGGCTCGCTTCACCTTCTCGTAATCCTTGCTGTCCTCACTGGGCACAGCACGGTAGGCTTCGGCTGCCCGATCTGCTAGCTTGCCTGCTAGCAGTTGCACCCATACTGTCCGCTCTAACTCATGCAAATCACACAGTCTCTCAAAGTCCTGCAAGTACCCATCAATCTCATCCTTTTCCTCGCAAAATGCTTTGAAGGCCTGATACGGGATTTTGGCTTTTACCGGGTTGTAGAGGGACCCGGTTGCGGACTCTGCTCGAGCCAGTGTGTGCTGCGGGCTGTGTGCCATTACATATTCCTGCACATTTGCCATCACCAGGTTCATCATGGCATCCGATACAGGCTGCGACAAAAATGCTAGCCTGGTCCTCATTTCTCTCTCATAGAGCGTTTCTTCCATAACTGCTGGGGGTGTAGCGCTGCGGCCTCGGTCTCCCTCCATCAGTTCGGCAATTAGGGTAGCCTTGGTTTTGCTGCTGGCTATCTTACCCCTGGCTTCCAGCAGTTCCTTTAACGTTTGTTTCTTCAGCGTAGAATAATCTGTCTCCATTCACTTTCGGTAGTCAGTTCTTTCGCTGTATTCTGCTTGCCATTTCCTCTTCTTATTCGGCAGTTATAATTGCACGAATTGCGCTTTTCGGCTGTAAGGTTGGATCCCGTCGCTTGCCACCAATTGTAGCGGAGTGCAATATTAAAATCCACGATCTCCGCTGGTATAACCGGTACATCCACAGTCAGCGCTGAAAAGTAAGGCAATATCCCCAATCCTCCCAATAACCGGACGAAACACAGTTTGGGAGTCAACTAACTTGCTTTATTCACAGACTTCCATATTTATGCAGTTCCCCTTGCAAGGGGTTTCCGTACAGATGTTACAGGGGATTTCTCCCATCAGGCAGTGTAATTATCCCACCAGGCATTGGAACAGAGACAAAGGGGAGATGGAACAGAGAAAAGCGTGTGCATTTGAAATAACTGCAACTATAATATTTACAAATATTTTGCAAATATAAGGGGTATTATTTATGGATATAAATAATACCCCTAATACCTGCCAAGAGGTACATAATAGAAAAAAGGTTGGGAACCACTGCTCTAAAGAGAGTCTGTCATGTTTCTTTTCTTTCAGTTTTCCTTTCCTTATGCCCCTTGTATCCTAATGTTTATACTCCCATCTTTGTCTTTTTTTATATTTGTCTTTTCTTACTTAATGTTAATATATGGGTGCCTCTGTTTTGTGCTTCTCTGTCCATAGCCTTAATGTCTACAATTTTCACTTGTGTGGGATTCTTTTGACTGATGGCTTGTGGGAATTTAGCTAAGTGACCAATATAGAACATTGCTTAAGCTCCACCTACTGCCAAATTGTGCCCAAGAGAAAAAGTAGTCCTTACTTGTTCTTATGTATAACGAAAAAATAAGGTAAATTTAATAAAAATGTATAAAAAAACATGGATAAATAGAAGGACTAAAAGGATTAATTTAAAAGCAAAGCATGCAAAGTGACACATCCCCTTTGAACTAGATGTGAGATTGAATAACAAATTATCAAATATCAAAGAAAGAATCATACACAGTGGCTTGACAAGTTTCAAGTAGCCTTGTGTAACGGAACGCCTGGAACCCCAACCGGGTACCTCCGTCTATAGCTTGCGAGTACCATAATCACTGCACTGGAACACCATAACCACCGTAGACCCCACAAACCGTCGCAGCTTGGTTGGGGTCTCGCCCTCCTCCACCCCCCTTGGATCCAAGACCAGGATCCAGCTTCCAGTGGGTAGACCTCTCCTAGTCCAGAGAGCGTAGCAGGAACAGGGGACAAACCATAGCACTTCTGTCCATAGTCGCCGTGGCTTGACTGGGTACCTGGCATGGGCGTAGGAACCGGGGGGGATGGGGGGGACGCATCCCCCCCAGCAAATCATGCGGGGGGGACAGGTATGGGGAAATCCCCCCCAGCTCCGCCGGCCCCCCCTGATGCTGCAGCCGCCCGAGCGCTCTGCAGAGAGCCTCAGGCGGCTGCAGCTTTGCCCGGGCTGGTGCGTCCATGAGAGCGCACCGCACGGGCGCAGCATGAAGAGAGGAGCTGACAGGAGGGAAGCGCTCAGCGCTCCCTCCTGTCACTCCCTCACTGTAGCGTAGCCGAGCGCTGTATAGTCCGCCGGTACAGGGAGCATCTGTCTCCTGTACCCGGCCGGACTAACAGGAAGTGCACACTGAGTGTGCACTTCCTGTTAGTCCGCCGGGTACAGGAAACAAAAGCTCCCTGTACCGGCGGACTATACAGCGCTCGGCCACGCTACATCATAGGTAGGGGAGGGAGGGAGAGAAAGAAACAGGAAGGGGGGAAGAGGGAGGGGGGGGGGAAATAAAGAAACAGGGAGGGAGGGGAAATAAAGAAACAGGGAGGGAGGGAGGAAGGGGAAATAAAGAAACAGGGAGGGGGGGGGGAATAAAGAAACAGGGAGGGAGGGGGGAGGGGGGGAATAAAGAAACGGAGGGAGGGAGGGGAAATAAAGAAACAGGGAGGGAGGGAGGAAGGGGAAATAAAGAAACAGGGGGGGGGAGGGGGGGGAATAAAGAAACAGGGAGGGAGGGGAAATAAAGAAACAGGGAGGGAGGGTGGGGAAATAAAGAAACAGGGGGGGGGGGGAGAAAGAAGCAGGGAGGGGGGGAGAAAGAAGCAGGGAGGGGGGGGAGAAAGAAGCAGGGAGGGAGGGGGGGAGAAAGAAGCAGGGAGGGAGGGGGGGGAGAAAGAAGCAGGGAGGGAGGGGGGGGAGAAAGAAGCAGGGAGGGAGGGGGGGGAGAAAGAAGCAGGGAGGGAGGGGGGGGAGAAAGAAGCAGGGAGGGAGGGGGGGGGAGAAAGAGTGACAAGGGAGGGAGAGAGATTGACATCCACCACACACACACACACACACACAATCACACAATCATACCACCCTTACACACACAGAAACACACAATTCATCCTTACACACACTCAATGCACCCAGTGCACACACACACACACACACTCACACAATCATGCAACCTTACACACTCAATGCACCCCGTACATACACTCAATGCACCCCTTACAGACGCACACACTGCATCCCGTACATACACAGAATCACACCTTGCAGCCCTTACACATACAAACACAGATTCACACAATGCATTCCTTACACACATATCAGGACATCCCCTACACACTCCACCCCCTGTGAACAAACTCATTGGTGGAACATGAAGGTGGACCCTGGGATCCAGACCTTGAGCTGTGTAAAGGGCCCCCAAAAAATGGAGCTGCTTCCCGTTCTCACAGAACATTGATTTTTGTGACCACAGTTACAAACAGCCTCCAGAGAGCCTGTTCTACACCAGACCAGTGGAGCCAGACTGCAGCTAGAGCCCATCATCATCCTCATCTGGTTGTAAGTAGGCAATCTAGCATATTATTCGTTGCACTAATCTCTAATTTACCTCACATTAAAGAAACACTATAGTCCCCAGAAGCACTGCAGCTTAGTGTAGTGGTTCTGGTGTCTATAGCCTGTCCCTGCAGGCCTTTTAATGTAGGCACTCCAGCACTGGCGTTAGTTAACATGGCAGAAAAATAATTGGAAAGGGTTAGGGGGGCTACTAATAAGGATAGGGGAGAGGGGTAGGTAGAAAAATAATTGGAAGGGTTTAGGGGGGCTACTAATATGGATGGGAGGAGGGGGTAGGTAGAAAAATTATTGGAAGGGGTTAGGGGAGTACTAATATGAATGGAAGAGGTAGGGTGGGTTCTAATATGCATGGAAGGGGTTAGGGGGGTACTAATATTCATGGGAAGGGTAGGGGTGGTTCTAATCAGGAGGATCCCGGCGCTGTATCCGGGTAAGTAAAACCCCTTCCCTGTGGTGACCCTTTAATGTTTGTTATTATTTAATCATTTATATAGCGACTGCAAATTCCGTAGCGCTGTACAATGGGATAAACAACTCCTAGTTTACGGAATAAGAATATACCCGGCGAGTAAAAACGCTATCCCCCCCAGATTTTTTTGGATTCCTACGCCCATGGTACCTGGAATCGCTCCTTCCTGGAGCTGAATGGGGAATTAGCTCTAGTCCAGAGGGTAGGCAACCTTTGGCACTCCAGATGTTATGGACTACATCCTCCATAATGCTCTTACACCTATAATGCTGACAAAGCATCATGGGAGGTGTAGTCCAAAACATCTGCAGTGACGAAGGTTGCCTATGCCTGCTCTAGTCCTTACAAGGACTTTCCCAGTTGAATCCCCTGCAAGCTGGAACAGCAGACACAGGACTAAATCTTCTTTCCCTCCAATAACAGGACGACAAACAGTTTTGAAGTGTAAGTTGGAATGGATTTTAATGGAGGCACACTGGCCTTTTTATGCAAGTTTCCCAAAATATCCAAAAATCACCCAGATCGGTTCAGGGGTTCAGGTATTTACTGGAAGTCATAGTTTTTACTGACCGCAAGCATGGCCCCATGCCCAAAACAGTTCCAGGGAAATCAGTGCTAACAGTCGGTCAAAATTGGTAGTCTTTTACAGGTTTCCCTGCAGGGCCCATAGTCTGTGGGCAGGAGGCTGGCAAGCAGGCTCCTCCAGGAGCTTGTGGCAAACTCACTTGGAAAGGGGAGTTTATAACACCTTGAAACTGATATTATTTAATATACCCTTCATTAGTACTAAGCTAAAATAATGTGTGCAATATACTGTGCAAAAGGTGCATTCTAATAAATAGATTAATTCCACCATTCCAAGTTCCTCATGTTAATGTATGTGAACAGTATTGTATTTAAGAATAATAGCTTTGGAGAGGTTACATATTACACATGATGATCAAATGAAACTGTATATCATATCCTTTTGTTGTTAATGAATCAATAGTGGTATAAATGGAAAAAATAAAAGCAGATATCTCAGGCTTGAGGATAAATAAAATACAGAGTCAGTCATGTACATACATTTCCCAGTATGAGAGCACCTTGAGGTGACTGGCCATCGTAGGCAGGCTGAATCCTGAATAACATAAATTACATTAAAAGATTCTGATAGCATCTGCATTATAATGGCTGCAGATTGTCGAAACCGGTAAATTATGGGTTGCAACTCAAACTGAACTTAAACTGCTTCTGACACTTTTTTTCCTTTCTCTTAAATTAAAATGCATTCAATTAATGTCCACAGTGTGACTGCATGCCACAGCCACATTCAAAGGTGTGAATCTACTCTCCATGCCCAAATGGAAAATCTTGTAGAAAGTAGAAATCCAGGCACTCCAAATTGTTCCAACCAATAGGCATTTTTTATTGGACCCGAGAACCACACAACATTTCAACCCCTTAGGGCCTTTGTGGTTCTTGGGTCCAATAAAAATTGCCTATTGGTTGGAACAATTTGGAGTGCCTGGATTTCTACTTTCTACAATTATACTTTATGCATGGTCTCTTTGGTACTGGGACTGATCCAGCAACACCCTGAGATTCCGTAGCGAAGGGATGAGCAGTTCCACCACCTACCTATCAACAAATGGAAAATCTTGTGATAAAGCCTGCAGCAGTAGCAAGAAGAAAAAAATAACAATTCCAAAAAATGCCAATTGTCACTGCAAAGGCATGTGCCAATATTAGACATGTAACTCCACGCACATGCCCAATCTGCCCAATATTGACAAATTTTACCCTGTAAGTGTTTGTGTATGAGAGACTGCAAAGAAGCAAATGAACCTCATCTTATATGATAGTAAATGCATAAAGAAATAACGTGTAAAAAATATTATCTAGCCTTTTAATAAATTACTTCTTTTAGTTACAGGAACGGTATAAAATGTTTTAAAATAGACCCACCGTCAAAACAGGAGTGTCTCTCTTTACACAATAATGATGTTGGGAGGAATGCGAAATGCGTTGTCAAAGTAAATTTTCTTCCTATAAATAAATTATTAATGCAAACCTTGCAGTTCATTGCTTAAGCATTGTATCCACCACATCCTGACTGGTATGATGTTGCAGTTTTATAGGCTGCAAAAAATAAATTATGTGGTGAGTTTATAATTTTTTTGTGGTTGTTTTGTTACATTATGCATTAAAGAGGTGACTAAACCCACATTTCACTCACCTTTTAGACAAACATACACAGTATAGCCCTATAAGACTAATACTTACCAACTAGTTGGAGCAGTTGAAGTGAGCTACAAAACTATACAAAGCATGATCCAGTACCATATATCTTCCCTTACCAACGTGCATTTTGGCTTTTCTTTTTATACAGATGCTAGAATCTAGTGAAAATGTTCATAAAGTCTTGATACCGTAGTATAAATTAGATTTTTTTTCCCATTACTTGACTAAATAGCTCACAGGGATATTAAAAATGTGTTTTTTCATTTTGCAAGTCACTTATTGATACAGTATATAGAATATCACAGATAAACTCATTTTATACTTGCTCTGCTCAATTACCATGACCAATTATTGTACTGGTTAGCATAACAGCCTCCAGTATTAGTCGAACATATTTCAGAAGTTATTTAGGATAGGTGGCTGTGTGCTTTATTAAACACTCTAATCTTACTTATTAGAACTGATGGACTGTGCATGTTGCTAATATAAACACTATTGTAGAAATCTTACCTGCATGTACCCAAGCGGTAAAGCAGTAATATCAAAGGTAAACGATCAAATGAAAGCGGCGCTTGGCATTACATTTCAACATATGCTGACAAGTGTCAAATGATATTGCTTCTTGTTTCTTGTGACAGCTTGGGAGGAAATATTTATTTGACGGAAGAATTTCCCTTTGGATGAAAGCTGACACAATAAGAATGTTAGCTAACATGTTCTATGCACAATGCAGAGCGGGACATAGAGAGAGGGTGTATGTGTGTGTTAAACAATAAAAATACCTGCATGACTGCACAGCCCATTTTGCCAACTTGACAAAATAAAATCACTTGACATTCCCAAACGACATGCTGTGGTGAATAACCCAGAGAAACATGAAAACCACTGAGCAAACATATCTAGGGTTATTTAGTAAAGTGAAATTTTTCAGGAAATTCAATTTATTTCAGAGTCAATTTCAAAATGTAAGTCAAAATAGCTGAATTAGAACAATTCCCCAATTCAATTCTGTTTTCAGTTTGGCTATTTTGTCTTAAAATTTGAAATTCCCTTTGCTTTCCTGGCAATTATCACTTTAGTGCATAAATATGATTACATCAACATGTCATCCTTAAACATAGTAATCTCCAATTCTTGTCTAATTTTGGGTTACAGACATGATCGCATTAGCAACTACTACCAGTGGATTCCAGGAGTTGAGTAGTGAGTAAGATCCACAAACCCTTGTGAACTATGGTATGTATTACACCATAAACCAGTAACAGCACTCGGTGGTTATAGTATTTCTCATACCTGTTCAAACTGCAGATGTTATGCCCAAGCAAGAGCAACTCTGCATTTTACGCTTCCGCCTGAATTTTATAAAATGATTACTATACAATTCAGTAATAAAAATACAATACACCAGAATATAGTTTGAATTTAACAAAAGTCAAAAGAGGACTAATGGCATAGATCACAGGACATTAAAGTTCTGCAAGTTACAACACCAAAGGCCCAAACCTTAAAGGGACACTCCAGACCACTGGAGTCCTGTTATTTCTGGTTCTGTTACTTCCTGGTTTGTTTAGCATAGTGGAGCTAAACTCAAGAGGCCGCAATTGCTCAGAGCACCTTCCTTGCAAAGACTTCTCATTGAGCTGCATTTAGACTGTGATTGGACAGCAACAGAAAGTCTGAACGGGTCAGGAGGGGAGGCGGTCAAAAGAGCAGATCATGGTGGGCAGAGCATATGGGGGGTGGCAAATTCTTGTTTGCCAAGGGCGGCAAAACTCCTTGCACCGGCCCTGGGATGGGGGGAGAATAAGACACATGAAGGAACTGGGGAGATGAATAAGACACAAGAAGGGGATGGGGGAGGAATGATACACAGGGAGAGGCTGGGGGAGGAATGAGATTCAAGGAGGGACTGTGGGGGAAATGAGACACACTTAGGGGTGGGGGGAGAAAAAGATGCACAAAGGGGTGGGGGAGACACACAAAGTGGTTTGGGGAGAAAGAGAAGGGCTGGGGAGGAGAAAGAGACACAAAGGGGCTGGCTGAAAAGGTGGAACAAGAGACACACAGAAGGACTGTTGGGAAAGAGACATACATAGGTGCTTGAGTGGAAGAAAGAGACACACAGAGGGCATTGGGACAGGGGAGAATGCGACATACACAGGGACTGGGGCGAAAGAGACACGCAGATTTGCTGAGCAGAGGAAATAGACACACAGAAAGGCTTGGGAAGAAGAGAAAGAGACACATGAAAGGGTCTTGGGGCGAAAACACACAAAATGAACTGGGGTGAAGAGACATACATAGTAGCTGGAGAATGGGGAAAAAGAGACACACAAAGGTGTATGGAGGAAGTAAAAGACACACAAAGGGGCTTGTAGGAGACACAATGGAGGAAAAATAGGAGACAATAAAGTTGGTAAGGCAATCGAAAGCAGGGATAAGAAACGCAAAAGGGTGTAAGAAATTCAAAAGAGAGGTTAAGAGAAACACAGGGGATGTGGTGTTTGGGGGGGACAGCATCTTTGTCTGTGTAACCTGCTCTCCTTGGAATTCAGTACTTCATCACCGGAGTCAGAAAAGTTGATTGATAGATGAGAGAAAGACATCCTTTTAAAGGATTGCCTTCCCTTTCCACATCCATAATCTTCTATCCACTGTGGGTATCTTTACTTTGTATGTCCTCTTTTGGAGCTGCATGCAAACAAATCTCACTTCTTATTGCTATACCAGATACAGCATTTTTACCACTCACTTTTCAACAGACACGGCACCCATAGGTTCCTCACCTCTTTTAAGAACTCTGCTTTTCTGGAGACCATGCTCATTGGGGTATTTAAATGCTGCATCTGCTGCTAGTAGAGTCATATCTCCTCTCTCACAGTTCCTTTGTTTGGAGCTGGGAAGTAGCAGTAAGTTATGCTTTTTTTAAAGCAGGAATACATGAAGACCTTTGTCCTTAACCAGCAGAGTAATATGAGTACTATGAGGTCCTGAACCCAGGAGATTAAATTTAAACTTCTTTTTAGATGGTAACGAACCTTCTAACTGCGTCATTCTATCTTTTTCCAGTCATTCAGATGCATGCTTGCAGCATTGCTGGGCTTCTGGGTCTCTCTTACATATCTGGTCGGCTTGCATTATAATTGTCCCATTCTGGAAGTCCGTTCACTCTGTCTCACAGAAACTCATGGATCAACCACTCCTCTCCTTTTTTGAGCACCAGCCACATTGCTTAACTATACCAAGTTGCCACTGTTTGTCTATAAGAAATCAGTTGATAACTTGCTCTGAATGTAGCTAAGTCCTTGTCCGTAATTCTGCCAGTGCACTACCTAGACTAGACATATGAAGGAACATACTGACTCCCTATACAAGCGATACGATACGTACTTTATTGCTGGTGTTCTAGGTTTGCATATATTGAACCACAATCCTGAGTATGTTCCCTCGTGATTTATTAGGCTGGCCCCTCCTGAGAATGATTCCCTTCCTTCACATAGGCCCACACCTGCCTTTCTACCTTCTTAAACATATCTTTCCTTTTTTTGTATTTTTTACTCTTGCTTTATCTTGCCTCTCATCTTAGTGGCCTTCCTTCCGACATATGCTCTCTCATGAGTTATAATTGGTTATAATACTTCTCATCTAGATTCCAAACATCCATTCGCTACTATGTAACTCCTCATTTAAACCATTCTTCTCAGCCCTATTTTATTCAGTTGCCACCATTGTTTTTAGATGTTGGTTCTTTTGTTTGTTTATTTTTATGCATTGTTCCAAAGTCTTTATTGTAATTGCTGTTTCTGCATATGCTTACATTTGTCGCTGAACATTTTGCGCAATGTTCTCTGTTCTTTGTCTGTATTATGAAAACTCTCTTAAATAGAGATTGTCAAAAAAGTGGTAAATTAGAATGTGCTGTTTGATAATTATAGACACATTAATAGCTGCTGATTTGCTCATTCGGGCAAGTTGGTATGGTAGGTTTCGATCTGGCCTGTGGCTCAGAACCTGAGGGTGTAGTGGTACCTCAGTATACCCTACATTGGATCATTCAGAAAAGTCGGTATGGTTGGTTTTGAGCTGGCCTGTGGCTCAGAACCTGGGGGTATAGGGGTATCTCAGTAAACCCTACATTGGATCATTCGGGCAAATTGCTTGCACTTTATTATGTTTCTTGATGTTATTAATGTTGTTATATTGTTATGGTGTTATGTTGTTAATATTGGGGTCATTGTTATTGTAATGTAATGTTGTGGGGGGTTAGTTATATACTGTGTCATAGGGTTTGTTTGACAATGACTGTTTGAATTAAAATGTATATTATATTATATTAAAAGTTGTGGATATAATTTTACTCAACATATTGATGTTCGTCCATTATTGGGTATGCATGTTTTTTTTTTTTTGACAGGTGTTTAGTGCCTGTTATTTTATCAATTATCAAAAAAGTTTTTATTTTTGGCTAGTTTGACACTCTGACACTCCTAATGATTTTCAAAACAGATTATGAGAACCCATGTTAGTATGAGTTGGATTACGTTATAATTTTCTCTTACATTGATCTCTTCTGTTATAGTGAAATCTATCATATTTGACTTGCAGCAACAATTCTATATCTGTCAAACCACATCATTTACAAAATGAGGAATTATCCATTACCTTTAAATCCCCATCCAAATCCATTCAACCCAGGGCTGATTCCAGAATATCATCATACAAATCTGTATATTCACTGTCAGAAGTATCAGATTCCCCTGATAAAATCATACTGCCTGCATTATCATATTTATTAGAGAAAAACATTTTCATGGTGAGATCTCTGATGAATTTGTTGATGTCTATCATAGTATTAAACAGACTGAAACTGACTGTCGGAACAAAACAATAACATTTAGACATTACTGACAAATAAAAGTAATTTAATTCTGGATGAGACAAATTAAAGTGACACTATAGACATCAAAACAACTTTAGCTTAATGAATCAGGTTTTGTGTATAGATGATGCCCCTGCAGTCTCACTGCTCAATTCTCTACCATTTAGGAGTTAAATCAGTTGTATTTCTGTTTATGAAGCACCACAATTCTCTGGATGTGACTCACACTGCCTGCATGAAAAAAGTAAAAATGGTTTCATTTTCAATCAGATGTTAACTTGCTTTAGAGATTTTTATATTTTGCTCTGTAAATTAAACATACCGGTAATCATGTACAGGAGGCTCCTGCACAGTCTATCAAGCTATTATCAGAGCAGGAGATAAGAAATTATACATGAAATAGACTGTGCAACAGAGGAAGTATAAACATTGGATATCTCTTTACAGGAAGTGTTTAGGAAGTCACATACAAGGAGTAGTGTTTAGGGCTGCATAAACAATGTGATTTAACTCCTAAATGGCAGAGTATTGAACAGAGAGATTGCAGGAGCATGATCTATACACCAAAACTGTGAAGCTCAAGTTGTTTTGTTGACTATAGTGTCCCTTTAACCTCAATGTTAAAATCATGGGTGTCAGACTGCATCCCTCTAGCTGTTTGTTGGGCCAGAACTCCTGTTAGAAATGTACTTGAAGAGGTCTATTTAGTTATATTTCAAAAACTGTTACCTTAAATTTGTCTTTTGCTCTCTTCTCCTTTTTCTAACTCATCTGGATCGTTATTTTAGTGGGAAGGTTTGTCATTTTTGAAGATTTGTTATTTACTGATGTAATCCACAGGCTCCCAAATTATACAGGCATGCAGATAGAAATCAAGTGAAACAGCAAGCCAACTAAGATGAAGCCAACTGAGAACAGGAAAGAAGGAAGAAGCCCCAGGGAGAACAAATACTAATAGTTTAAAAGGACACTCCAGGCACCAAAACAACTTCCTCTAAATTAAGTTTTTATGGTGTTAGGAGGCCCTTGGAGCCACTCTTACCTCACGGAGTTAATCTGTTTTCGAACGATTTAAACCCTAGGTTGCCTCCAGTGGCCATGTCCACTCCTCCCCAGATGGCATCCAGCTTCAGAATTTTCACTTACAGGAAGTGTGGAATGCTGCCAGATGTTACTGATTGGCTGAGAATGGTCAGCTCACGCTTTCAGCTAATCAATGACTCCCTATTTACTAAACTGGCGGCACCTCTGCCTGGCAGCACTCTGCAATTCCTGTAAGTGAAAATGCAGACGCCGGATCCAATCCTAGTGGGGGTGGACATCACAGTTGGCGGTATCTTAGGGTTTAAACCATCCGAGTACAGTTTAACCCCTTGAGGTAGAACGCCTCCTTCATTTAGATGAAGATGTTGTATCACTTTAAATATAATAAACTGAATATCCTGAAGTCTTTTTTTTTTTCTTACAGCCATGTCATACTGACCAATATTTGCTGTCCACCATCCAGGACATAAGTTGGCAGGCAAGAGGCAGAGGGGCAGACACGCCGTAAAAGGAGCAGGTCTTATTATGGGCATATGTAAATATTACAAGTTTTTAGACTGAAACCCAGAAAGTTTCTCCCTAGAATATTCATATAGTTAATGCTACCCACTATAAAAAGTTAAAAAGGAGCCGGAATACTGCAGAATCAAGTACTAGCTAAGTGTTCTATTTGTACAGTAATTACATCACCTAAATGCAGCTAAAATGCAGCTGCTCAATAACACTCAACTATATGTAAATCCTATATAAAGTATGAAGAAATGCAAAATATTTCAACTCTCCCAGGGAAATTAACCTTAATTATTAAGATCACTAGAAAAATAGCTCCAGGTTCCAGTGGGTGAACCTCTCTTCCTTCAGAGAGCATAGCAGGAACCGCTCTTACAAGAGCTAAGGGAATCCAAGGGATTATAGTGTTTATAGCAATCCCTTGTAGTGATATAGTAGTTCCCTACAATAAGAGACAGAACTCAGTGTTGAGGGTGAAGAAGTCTGCCTTTTATGCAGGTTTCCCCAAAAGGGTAACGCCCAGGTGGACCTTGTTGGGCACAGGGACACAAAGGGAATAAACCAATAAGAACAGTAATTAACGTTACGACACTCCCATAACACACATACAATCCCTCCCTTCTGCCTGTGATATAATTAGGACAGATAATACATTAACTTAATTATGCCCAGGCAGAAAAACCTACATTTTTACAAAGTCCAATAAGTACCCCAAAATACAAGATATTCAAAAATCACTCAGATCAGAGCAGGGGCTCAGGAAAATTCTGGAAGTCTCTTTTTGACCGACTGCACGCATGGCTTCATGCCCAAAACAGTTCCAGAGAATTAAGCTGTGCGGCCGGTCTTGTTCGGTAGTTTGCAAACGAACAAACTACTGAACGGAGTCAATAGTCCTACCCTGGAGCTTGTTCTCTTCATCCAGACGAATGATCTCACAGAACAGTGCCCTTCTAAGCTGAATAGAAACTAATGCAGGCGATGATGGAAGTCCACTGGTGTTCGGGAGTTTCTGTATCCGATTTCAGTTCCATGATATTCATGCCCAAACACCGCTTCCTGCATTAATGCAAACAAGATGGCCACCACCTCGTGGTTGTTCATAGGAATCAGGGCTACCCAGACGAACAGTTAGAACACTGCGGTGAGAAACGTTCCAAGTTGTTAATAGGTGTTAAAAAGCTCCAGGGTGGTCTCTGTTTGAAGTATATTAGCCAGTTCTATTGCAGGGGCCATAGTCACAGGGTAGGAGGCTGGCAAACAGGCCCTTCCAAAAACCAGTGGCGAGGTCACTTTCGCCACACTAAGTACTCCCCATTCTTACAGAATTTTGGTCTTGCTTTAGAAAGGATGACTACTAGAAAAGTAGTGATATTGAGCTGTATTACTGGTCATTAGAGTTACCCAGCTTAACAGAAAATCCTCTATCAAGGCAATAAAGTAGAGAACCAAAGAAGGATGAGTAGAAATGGTAAATAAATTGGGAAACCTGAACTACACAAAGCCGATAATACGAATTAAGGTCATGTTGAAACAAGATAGAAATTCAGAGTTAAATATCAGAAACATACGAATATAAGCAATGTGCTAAAGCACTATGAAGAACTATGCTAGGTCTTGTCAAACCGGTATAATTGTAGATTATGCTAACTTTAGTGTAGGCATAATCTTGTGTTTAATAATAACAGGAGGATAGTATTTTGTCTAAATCTTTCTTTGCTGTAATCCAACAGAAAAAAAAATAACGCAGTAACAAGGGAACCAATCAAAATTCTGATATAAGAGGCGATGGCAGGTTCTCCTCTTTTTTAGTGCGAGAGTAAAACAGAGTTGAAATAGAATACTCCAAAACATAACAAAGTCCCGAATCAGAAAGGTCAAAATAGCCATGAATAAATCCAAAGTGGAACACTTCGAAGACTCCAAATTTGCAGGCCGCTCTGGAAGATCACTCCAAAAGAAGATCAAACTGAAAGAAAAACATGAAAGGGATTTGTAATCCAAATGACCAAATACATTTCAAAAGAAGCAGTAACAATGAATTACAATTTCTCTCTGTAATCTAAGATACCAGATTTAAGACATAAAGACAGGCATTTAAAATTAACTGCTAGGATAAAATGGAAAAACAAAGCAGAAATTAAAATAAAGATAAACAAGAAAAGGATGGAAGTGAAAATATTCACCTCTTGTCATTATTAAAATTAAGATTATTGGTACACTAAAGGTAAAACATATTCTACAATTTTATTACATTACTGCAAGTTTCATATTTTGCAAATTTTACACTGTTAAAACACACAGCTTTGCAGCTTCCTGAAGAGTGTGCTACATTTACATCGATAATTAAACAAATGGCTCTTTGTGCCAATTCCCACACACAATGCAGGTCCAATGTTGCGTCCTTAAACGGTATCATCTTCCAAGAATAAAATCTGGGCTGCAGGACCAAATGCTCCTAAGCTTATTCTGAATGACCTTTAAATAACCTTTACAAGAACACTATAGTGTTAGGAATACAAAACTGTATTCCTAATGTTATATTTTCACACTGTCTTTGCGCCCCATCTGCAATCAAGAAAGAGGTTAAAAAAATTTTTCACTTACCTGATTCCAGCACCGGTTTAGAGTCCTCCTCCCACAACGTCACAGTGATCAAGGAACTTAATGTGCATGTGCGGCAAGAGCCATGCGTATTAGGCCTTCCCAATACGAAAGCATTACATCAATTCTTTCCTATGCTGTTTGCAAGACTCTGGGAGTCCTCATGCAAAGCGTGAGGATGTCCCATGTCGTTTCACTGAGTTAAACTACATGTCTGGTAGACAGCCACTAGAGATAGTCTTAGCCCTGTAATGTGAACATTGTAGTCTCTATAAAACCAGTGGCGCACATATAGGGGTCGCAGCTGCGACCAAGCCCGTCACTCCTGGGTGCCCCTCGAACTGCGGACCCTTGCGACCGGGTACCAGCCTCTATGTTTTGCGGCTGCGGCTGCGGCCCTGGCCTGCATGGCAAACTACCGGGGCCGCACGTTCGAGGGGCCCATCGGGTGGCCCATGCTGTTACGGCCACTCGATGGGTATAGATTTCCATGGGGCCCAGTCAGTGCTGCGGCGCTTTAACAGCGCGACCGGGCCCCCTGTGACGAGATCACTGCTGGGAGGAAGTGACTGCCTGTCACTCCAACCAGCTTTCAGAGAGAGCCGCGCGGGAGGAAGGAGAGGGAGTCAGAGTGGGAACTCTGACTCCTATCAACCTGAGCCATCACTGGACCCCAGTGTGGGAAACAGGAGGGTGACTTAAACATGTTGTATATGTGGGTGTGCTTGTCTGTATGTGTCTCTGTGTGTGTGTGTCTGTCTGTCTGTATGTGTGTATGTGTCTGTGTGTATGTATGTGTGACTGTCTGTTTGTATGTATGTATGTGTCTTTGTATGTATATGTATTGTGTGTGTGTGTCTGTATGTGTGTGTGTGTGTGTATGTATGTATGTGTGTGTGTATGTCTGTGTGTGTGTATGTGTGTGACTGTCTGTGTCTTTGTGTGTGTGTGTCTGTCTGTGTGTATGTGTGTTTGTGTGTCTGTATGTATCTATGTGTCTTTGTATGTATGTGTGTCTTGTGTGTGTCTGTTTGTGTGTATGTATGTGTCTGTATGTATGTGTCTATGTGTGTGTGTCTCTATGTATGTATGTGTCTGTATGTATGTGTGTCTCTATGTATGTATGTATGTGTCTGTATGTATGTGTCTATGTGTGTGTGTCTTTATGTATGTGTGTGTCTGTCGGGGGGGAGTGAGAGAGGGGGAAGAGGAAGAGAGGGGGGTGAGAGGAAGGGAGGGGGGGCCCATGGATCAGTTTTGCACCGGTGCCCCATGGATTGTGTGTACACCACTGTATAAAACTGCAATGTTTTACACTACACAGTTAAGGGATGTAAGGAATATATACCCCAACACGCAGGATTCAACTTAACAAAAGACAACACAGAGGAGAGATACGTCTATCTGACCTTAGAATGGCTGGACTTGACGTATATGAGAGGAGACAGCGGCGCGCTCTTAGATTCAGGCGGGACACGTGACTGCTTCTCGCGGTCACTGCCCGCCTTCCTACTGAAGCCGTCTGATGAACCGTGCGCGGCTCGAAGAGAGGTAAGTAACGCTACAAGGGAACAGGGACCCTTCACCCAGACCACTCTAATGATATTAAGTGGTTTAGGTTCCTATATGGCCCCTTTAAATTCCTCTCAGTACTTTTAAGTGGATTGCGGCTGATTCTGGCCATAAACATAAGCATCATCTGGTTGAACTCGGGTGAAAAATCAGCCCATTAATAAGTTGCACCAGCATAGTGTGCTGATAGGAAGGTGGAAAAGATAACTTAAAATTTAAAACTATTACTCCAACGAAAGAAAGCACTCATTGGGCTTCAAAATAAACAAAAGAGTGGTCCTTTGAAATACTTAAATGTTTATTTAATACTACAATTAAAAAAGGTCCGGACATAGCATTGCTACATCTAAACTGGAAACTTTCCTCCACCTCTTCCAAGTGTCTCACAAACAGGGCCGGACTGGCCCACCGGGATACCGGGAAATTTCCCAGTGGGCCGCGGCACCTGGGGGCTGCAGAGGTATGTGCCACCGGGTGGCCGGTCCGGTGGCACACTCAGCGGGGGCCGGCCGCTTTCCACGCTGGTGCCGTCGGGCTGGGTGGCAGCCTCGCCGGTCCGGCGGCACTTCTAATGCTGAGGACAGAGGAGCATGAAGGAGGAGGGAGGAGCATGTCTCTGTACCATGCTCCTTCGCGGTTCCTGTGCTGGGAATTGTGGGAACCGCGAGGGAGCATGGTACAGAGACATGCTCCTCCCTCCTCCTTCATGCTCATCTGTCCTCAGCATTAGAAGTGCCGCCGGACCGGCGAGGCTGCCACCCGGCCCGACGGCACCAGCGTGGAAAGCGGCCGGCCCCCTCTGACTACTCTCAGGTAAATGGAGGGGATGGGGCACAAGGGGGGGGGGTAATATTGGGGCACAAGGGGGGGTAATATTGGGGCACAAGGGGGGTAATATTGGGGCACAAGGGGGGGTAATATAGGGGCACAATGGGGGGGTAATATAGGGGCACAAGGGGGGTAATATTGGGGCACAAGGGGGGTAATATAGGGGCACAAGGGGGGTAATATAGGGGCACAAGGGGGGTAATATAGGGGCACAAGGGGGGGTAATATAGGGGCACAAGGGGGGTAATATTGGGGCACAAGGGGGGATAATATAGGGGCACAAGGGGGGGTAATATAGGGGCACAAGGGGGGTAATATTGGGGCACAAGGGGGGGTAATATAGGGGCACAAGGGGGGGTAATATAGGGGCACAAGGGGGGTAATATTGGGGCACAAGGGGGGGTAATATAGGGGCACAGGGGGGTAATATAGGGGCACAAGGGGGGGTAATATAGGGGCACAAGGGGGGTAATATAGGGGCACAAGGGGGTAATATTGGGGCACAGGGGGGGTAATATTGGGGCACAAGGGGGGGTAATATAGGGGCACAAGGGGGGTAATATAGGGGCACAAGGGGGGTAATATAGGGGCACAGGGGGGTAATATAGGGGCACAAGGGGGGGTGTAATATAGAGACACAATGGGGGGGTGTAGTATAGAGACACAAGGGGGTGTAATATAGAGACACAAGGGGGGGTGTAATATAGAGACACAAGGGGGGATGTAATATAGAGACACAAGGGGGGGTAATATAGAGACTCAAGAGTTGTAATATAGAGACACAAGGGTAGGTGGGGGAAATATAGGGGCACAAGGGGGGGTAATATTGGGGCACAAGGGGGGGTAATATAGGGGCACAAGGGGGGGTAATATAGGGGCACAAGGGGGGTAATATTGGGGCACAAGGGGGGTAATATAGGGGCACAGGGGGGTAATATAGGGGCACAAGGGGGGTAATATAGGGGCACAAGGGGGGTAATATTGGGGCACAAGGGGGGGTAATATTGGGGCACAAGGGGGGGTAATATAGGGGCACAAGGGGGGTAATATTGGGGCACAAGGGGGGTAATATAGGGGCACAGGGGGGTAATATAGGGGCACAAGGGGGGTAATATAGGGGCACAAGGGGGGGTAATATAGGGGCACAAGGGGGGTAATATTGGGGCACAAGGGGGGGTAATATTGGGGCACAAGGGTTGTAATATAGAGACACAAGGGTAGGTGGGGGGAAATAAAACAGAGATAGGGAAGAAAGAGACAGTGGGAGAATAGAGAGAGACAGAGAGGGAGGGAGAGTGAGACACAAGGGGAGAAAGAGATGTTAGAGAGGGTGAGAGAGACAGTGAAAAGGGGGAAAAGAAACAGAGGGGAAGAGAGATACACAAGGGGAGGGGCGAAAGAGGCAGAGGGGGAAGAGAGTGACTGGGAAGGAGAGGGGAGACATGGACACAGAGGAGCAGTGAGGGGGAGAAAGAAACATAGATGTGTGTGTGTGATCCAGGGGGGGCAACGGGCAATTGCCCTTTCCCCCCAGGCTGGCACTGTCCAAGCACCCCTCACACATTGCACCACTGCTCCTATACCCTACTACAGCCCCATATCCCAGCAGACCCCAGGTAAGTTGTCAAACTGTTCTTAAACGGTTTGACTACTTACTCTGGGAGCGGGTCCCGGCACTCCTGGCACCATAACCACTACACAGAGCAGTAGTGGTTATTGTGCATGGATTATTTCTTTAAATCTATAAGTGCCCCTCCCGAGATCAGGCTCTGGATCCGCCACTGGTGTGGGTGTATATATATATATATAGAAAATCAAAAAATTACCGGCACTCATGGACTCCTTTCATCCGATTTCAGTTTCATCCTTTCAGTTTTTCCAGTGACATTACACACCGCAAGTAAAGAAATGACTGAAACTGTCGCTCGTAACTGGAACATCTTGCGACAAGATCCAACACTCCCGAAGGAACTGACAACCAAGCCAATGTTTTGCTACAAGAAGAATAAGAACCTAAGGGATCTATTGGTTAAAACAGATCCCATCCATTGCTATAATCCTTCAAGAAAAGAGATGAAAAGAGATGAAAAGAGATGAGTGAATAATGGCTGTGTCAGATGTTTGGGTTGTGTGACCTGTGGGCATATAATTCCTTCCAAGACATTTGCTCACCCTCACACTGGTAAAATCTATAAAATTGCCCACAGGATACATTGTCGCACAGAATTTGTTATATATAAACTCACATGCCCTTGTGGACTAAGTTATGTAGGAAAGACAGAAACAGCACTGTGCGAGAGAATTAGGGGCCACAGATCGAGTATCCGACTTGCCTACCGTGATGGCAAGTCGGACAAACCTGTGGCCCGACATTTTCTGGAAAAACAACACCCACTCTCTGCCCTACGCTGTGTGGCATTTGATCATGTGCCTGTGGCGGCTAGAGGTGGGGACAGAGGGAGACTTCTCTTACAAAGAGAAACTTATTGGATAATGGAACTTGATACTATTTCTCCTAAAGGTCTCAACGAAAAATGTTCATTTATTTATTTTCTATAATTGATCTCCTGTTTTTGTTAAATAGTAGTTTCCTCTTGAATATGTATCTATATGTCCTCTTTATTTAAGTGTATGGAAAGAGGGAACATTTCTGAGAGTCACCCTTGGGAGT